>NW_026708148.1:0-127500 GCF_902713425.1 Acipenser ruthenus | reverse complement strand
ATAGATCATGCAGGAAGATTTCCACATTCAGTGCATTGTAACTGTGCATAATAACATTGCAATCCTGTGTACACACAGGTGTATTTACGAAATGTTGAATGTCTTTATTTTCTGTTAAGTATCTTGAAAACTCCAAAGCGCTGGTGTGCAATTCAATATGTTAGCGTCACATTATTCAGCAGCTTTCGTTAAACTTCATGAAGCAGCATGTGTTCATTCTGAAGGGCGATGCTAAACTCTTGCCCATGGCTGTACCCAGGATTAGAAGACGCTGTGGGAGTCTCTACCCCCCCGAGCATCCCGTGATGGAAAGCGCTCAGGAAGCGCTGTGGTTCAGGTCCGCGCCCCTGTGTACAGTTGAATAATTTCCCCTTTCCACTGCCTGCGTATTGTTCCTCTCTCGCTCACAGAGACCCCTGAAACATGAAAGGAGGAAATCCTGGAAATCCTGCCCATGCCGGATCACCAGCTCCTCCCCAGCCCAGCGGTTCCTGCGTGCCGGACAAGCCCAGAGATTAGAGGGGACCCGGGACCCCCCCACCTGACCCCCTGACCCCAGGGCAACAGTACAGCCAGCAGGCAGCCAGGGAGCAGAGTCAAAGTCTCAATGATTTATAAAGAAGAAAAAAAATAAAATCAAAAACTAATTGCATCTTGTTTAACATTTTTATGTCATACCCTTATAGAGAAAAAATGGCCCCTTTTTATTATATATCTCCCTTCTTATTATATGTCTGATTATTAAACTCCTAGTGAAACCAGGAGTGGATCAAACTGTTGTGCAACGGGAGTCTTATTTCCATCCCCTGTAGACAGACTTTGGTTGAAGGAGCTTTTTAGCTAATTTTATAGTGAAGAGAGCAACAGTATATTGGTGGTAACTGTGGGATATTTAGACAGATAGATCAGGGATGGGAGTAAGACTCCTATTGCACAGCAGTGTCACCCAGTCCAGGTTTTACTACCAGCTTGATCAGCCTCCAGTGTGTCTAGGTAACAAGCTCAGGTGTGTCTGATTATTAAACTCCTAATGAAACCAGGAATGGATCACACCGCTGTGCAACGGAAGTCTTATTGTCATCCCTGAAAATATGTACAGTATTTTCAATTTTTTAAAAAAAATTCTAATACAAAAACCATTTGATCCCAGGGTCCCCGGGTCCCTAAGCTCCTTCAACTCTCCCTTCACTGGCTTAACACAAGCTTACACAAGAAAACAAAACAGGCCTATAGTACAGTTTATCAAAAGCAAACACATTCTCCAAAAATCGCAGAGACTGCGTTTTCTGTTTGTTTGCTTTTGCATTGAGCTCCTGTTAAAATGTTTAGTGTTTGTTTAAACCCGACTGTTCTGCATTGCTGTGCTGAATGCATTTTTTTTGGGGGGGTGGGGGGGGGGGGGATTATCTAATTTGATAATAATAACACTAATGAAGTGCACTTCCTGTCCGCAGTGTATGGAGTGCACGCTTTCATAATTCCTGGAAGTGAAGCGGGTGTCGAGTGGAAACAAAGGCAGGATGCAGTTCCTTGCCCAGCAGGAATAAAACCGCCGGAGGGGTGTGGAGTGGAGGGAAGGGGAGGGGAGGAGCCTATTACCTTCCTCTCGCGCTGATTGGACGAGACGCAGCGGGTTGTGAAGATGCTCAGAGAGGTCAGGCAAGGTCGCTCACAGTTCAGGAAGCTGGAATAAACAAACAAAGAGTGCGGGTGAATAATGAGGTTTAAACACGCAGCACAGGCATGGGAACAAGACTCCCATTGCACAGCAGTGTCACCCAGTCCAGGGTTTACTAGCAGCTTGATCAGCCACAGTGTGTCTAGGTAACAAGCTCAGGTGTGTCTGATTATTAAACTCACAGTGAAACCAGGAATGGATCAAACTGCTGTGCGACGGGAGTCTTTTTTCCACCCTTGTATAGTATTTGCTGTAGTCCTACAATCTGTCTCTGTCTCTCTCAGACAGACAGGCAGGCAGAGACAGACAGACAGACAGACAGACAGACAGACAGACAGACAGACAGACAGACAGACAGACAGGCAGAGAGACAGACAGACAGTCAGGCAGACAGACAGAGAGGCAGGCATGCAGACAAAGAGACAGACAGACAGACAGAGAGGCAGGCACGCAGACAGAGAGACAGACAGACAGACAGAGAGGCAGGCACGCAGACAGAGAGACAGACAGACAGACAGAGAGGCAGGCACGCAGACAGAGAGACAGACAGACAGACAGAGAGGCAGGCATGCAGACAGAGAGACAGACAGACAGACAGAGAGGCAGGCACGCAGGCAGAGAGACAGACAGACAGACAGAGAGGCAGGCAGAGAGACAGACTGACAGATAGACAGACAGGCAGAGAGACAGACAGGCAGTCAGGCAGACAGACAGAGAGGCGGGCACGCAGACAGAGAGACAGACAGACAGATAGAGAGGCAGGCACGCACGCAGACAGACAGACAGAGAGGCAGGCAGAGAGACAGACAGACAGATAGACAGACAGGCAGCCAGGTATAGCAGTGTCACCCATTCCAGGTTTTACTAGCAGCTTGACCAGCCCCAGTGTGTCTAGGTAACAAGCTCAGGTGTGTCTAACTCACAGTGAAACCTGGAGCAGATCAAACTGCTGTGTAATGGGAGTCTTATTCCCATCTCTGTAGGGACAAGGGAGAAGAGGGTGAGATGGAGAGAGAGAGAGAGAGAGAGAGAGAGAGAGAGAGAGAGAGAGAGAGAGAGAGAGAGAGGAGGGGATGAGGATGTGAGAGGGCCGAGGAAGGAAGGAAGGAAGGAAGATCCACGCCTTACAAAGAAAAAAAAAAGGATGCAAACGTTTCCATTTTTATTTATTTTTAATCTTTTCACACTTTTGGGCTTTTCAAGGAGGAAGAGGCAAGAGAATAAAGGTCAAGGAGCAGCAACGAAAAAAGAGCTTTCATAACATTCACATCTCAAGAGTGAAGCAGCAGCAGGAGATTGTTGCTTTGGGCTGTGTGGTTACCGCTTAATAAAAAATATATATATAAACATTTTTGCTCAAAGAGCCAACTTCCCAACGTTCCGGTGTGTTTAACACGCTTTGTCGAGGGAAAGCGGGTTTGAAAGCAAACATTGAGGGTATGTACAGGCTTTTGCTGCCATGGTAACCACACATGTGTTTGTAATGTGCTTGTGATGTCACTCCCGACATAGCTAATGACGTCACGATCGACTGTGTCTTTCTATTTATTATTATTATTATTATTATTATTATTATTATTAATTTCTTAGCAGACGCCCTTATCCAGGACAACTTACAATTGTTACAAGATATCACATTATTTTTACATACAATTCCCCATTTACACAGTTGGGTTTTTACTGGAGCAATCTAGGTAAAGTACCTTGCTCAAGGGTACAGTAGCAGTGTCCCCCCACCTGGGATTGAACCCACGACCCTCCGGTCAAGAGTCCAGAGCCCTAACCCCTACTCCACGCAGAAAGAGCGGATCTCTCGTAAGATCCTGTTATAAAAGTCCACCACTGTAAATTTGCACAGCAATGTTGCAGTTCCATTGCGTCTCCCGTAGGTATATCATTCTATTTAAAGGGGCTTCACTGACGGCCTCAATGTCTTTCTTCATGTGGGGTTTACTGACTGCAACTCACTGAAGGACATGCAAGTTTAATTATACCAGGGCTCCCATGTGACTCCATCTTCACTGGGACAGATCAGGTGTTTCTACTCGCACCGCAATGCATTCTGGTCCGGTTTACCTGTCTCAGGTAGCTTCCACAGCAGGACTACACTTACCACAATGCATTGCGGTGCGAGTTAAAAAGCCTGACGTGTGCCAAACTGTCCCAGTGAACACAGAGTCGTCTGGAACATTATACCCCACAAAAAGCTGCATTACTAAACACATTTATTCCTTACTCTTTCTAGAGGTAAGAATTTAACAAAGGGTTTTGTTTTGTTTTTTTTAAAAAGGTAAATATGGATTTTAAGAGTTTTCTTTTTTTGTTTACGACTTTAAAATCTTCTCAAGTTAAGAACATAAGAAAGTTTACAAACGAGAGGAGGCCATTCAGCCCATCTCACTCGTTTGGTTGTTAGTAGCTTATTGATCCCAGAATCTCATCAAGCAGCTTCTTGAAGGATCCCAGGGTGTCAGCTTCAACAACATTACTGGGGAGTTGGTTCCAGACCCTCACAATTCTCTGTGTAAAAAAGCGCCTCCTATTTTCTGTTCTGAATGCCCCTTTATCTAATCTCCATTTGTGACCCCTGGTCCTTGTTTCTTTTTTCAGGTTGAAAAAGTCCCCTGGGTCGACATTTATACCTTTTAGGATTTTGAATGCTTGAATCAGATCGCCGTGTAGTCTTCTTTGTTCAAGACTGAATAGATTCAATTGTTTTAGCCTGTCTGCATACGACATGCCTTTTAAACCCGGGATAATTCTGGTCGCTCTTCTTTGCACTCTTTCTAGAGCAGCAATATCCTTGTTTTGACCAGAACCGAACACAATACTCTAGGTGAGGTCTTACTAATGCATTGTAAAGTTTTAACATTACTTCCCTTGATTTAAATTCAACACTTCGAATTCAAACCCCTCCTAAGCCCTCCCTTTACAAACACGGCAGGTGTGGCGGAGGTGTGAAATATAACGTGCCAGCGTAAGAAAACGACGCAGCCTCAGAAGAGAAACACACAGTGCTGTGAAGCGCAAGGACGCTGCCCTCGCGAGACCCACGCTGCTCTCGCTCCGCTTCAGAGCTTGAAGAGCGATTGCCAACTCCGCTTATAATACGCGGGGTTGGGCTTGTTTCTATTGAGAGTCGCTGTTTTTTGTTTTTTGGTAACAGGTGACCCAACAGCTCAAAATGGTTGTGGGCGTGGTTTTTGTTGATTGACAGGTGTCACTGTATATGCACGTCATTCGAAAAAAACATGGAATTCGTACAAGCACCCCCACTCCCCTCGCTCTGAAATGGGCTTGTTTTGAAAGCCAGTGCCGCAGTCTTTCAGATGTGAAAGTATTGAAAACGTCTCGCTGCAGACACCTCAGCCTTTATAAATGTTTTAAAAACTACTGTATTGCAAATGACAGTTTTATCCCAACATACGTTTCTGCTCATGAAATTCAATTCTTTCACTATCATAATCCAGTTATTATAATTTGTTTATTTAGCAGACGCCTGCTTTATCCAAGGCGGCTTACAGAGACTAGGGTGTGTGAGCTATGCATCAGCTGCAGAGTCACTTACACCTACGTCTCACCCGAAAGACGGAGCACAAGGAGGTTAAGTGACTCGCTCAGGGTCACACAGTGAGTCAGTGGCTGAGGTGGGATTTGAACCCGGGACCTCCTGGTTGCAAGCCCTTGTCGTTAACCACTGGACCACACAGCCACACAGGTGTGCATCGCCTTTAACGGATTCAGGCTTCAGACTTTACCGCGTGTTTGTTTGTGGACAGGTGAGCCCAATCAAATCTGACTTGCGCCTGGTTTGCTGAAGAATTTAATAGCATGGCAATCATTCATTACTAAATTAAAAACAACCATTTTTAAAAAAAATAATGGTAGTTTTATTGCAGTGTAACTAATCTTAAAAATAAACCAGTTAGGACTTTTTTTTCAGGTTTTATTTTTGATGTCTGTTGAATATTTTTCTACATTTCTAGATTCTTCTCAAACACCAGCAATGCTCCACAGTAAAGCACGTTTTCACGGTATTCTGATCGCTGTCATGTTAGTTCAGGAAGCTCAAAATTAACCCTTTATTTCATATCGATGTTGAAAAAATTTGGAGTTTATTTTTTTAATTTTAATTTTTTATTTTTTCATGATCTGGCAACACTGTTCTTTCCAACCCCTTTTAAAAAAAATAATTAAAGCAAATCTAAATTGAATCCCCGGGGTGGCACAGGGAACTCTCTGTACAAACTAAACATCAAAGAGAGACAGTCACAGACAGACACAGATAACAGATGTTTACGGAAACACTAGCACACCCATCTGCTTCATGTCCAGCCCTGGAGTCTGTTTTAAAAAGCCAGACACTGCCCAGTCACTTATTTATTTAATATGATTATTTTTTTGATCTGCTGATGGTGATAAACTGGTGCCCACCACAGCGTGTTTACAGAGAAGCCTGCAGACTCATGTGGTGAGCGATCCTTTCTGCACGGTAATGCCACGCTTCACCCTGCTGATGCAGTATGAAATCCTTCACAGTTGTGCTTCTCTCATGTTGAACCCGTGACTTCTATCATGATTTGCTTGTTTTTTACACTTTCCCTATGCTTTACCAGTCCTCTCTGTGCTTTACAATGCTTCCCTATGCTTTACCAGACCTCTCTGTGCTTTACAATGCTTCCCTATGCTTTACCAGACCTCTCTGTGCTTTACAATGCTTCCCTATGCTTTACCAGACCTCTCTGTGCTTTACAATGCTTCCCTATGCTTTACCAGGCCTCTCTGTGCTTTACAATGCTTCCCTATGCTTTACCAGACCTCTCTGTGCTTTACAATGCATCCCTATGCTTCACCATGCTTTCACTGTGCTGTATCACACTTTGCTGTGCTTTGACTTTTCTAAGGGTGCCAATGCACTGGGCTATGCTAGTACGATGGTGTGCAGCAGTAAGCGTTTTAGGGGTTAATTTGCCATGTTAGCAGAAGGGGTACGGAGCGGTCACGGGGGGGGGGGGGTGTTGCTTAATCAGTTTATAAGCGGAACCGAGACACATGTTCTAGAATGTGACGTGTTTACGAAAGTGTTCTTGGAAGAAGTTCAGCACAGCCGATACAGTGAGACTAAACAGAAAGCATTACATATTCCCTGGAATACTGAAACACTGAAACACTGCTTTCAAACCAGCTCCACACACAGCGCATTACTATGTGGGGTCAAGCGCTAACTGTTATTATTATTATTATTATTATTATTATTATTATTATTATTATTATTATTATTGATTAGTCATTTAGCAAGGCGCTTTTCTCCAAAGTGACTTGCAGAGACTAGGGGGGTGAACTCTGCATCATCAACAACTGCTGCTGCTGCTGCTGCTGCAGAGTCACTTCCAATAGGACCTCGTTTGTTTTCCGTCTCATCCGAAAGCACGCAAAACAAAACTAAAACTAAAAATAATTTTAAAAAAAAACATCTAAACAAGAAAAGCAAGCCTGTCCAGTTTCCCGGCTCTCGCGTTTCTCAGTTGTAAAGTGGAAGAGAGTTTCTAAGGGTGCAGTCAGAGCTCAGGCTCCACAGCGAAGGGGTTCATCAGACCAGCCCTCTGAAACTTCACAACTGAGAAATGCAAGAGAAACCGGGAAACCAGACAGCTTGTTTTTCTTGTTTAGATTTTTATTTATCTATTTATTTTCAGGATGCGTTTAAAAAGGCTGCTACAGAAACGGAAAGCCTCGGGGTTTGGTTTGTGAAGCTCTTCCAGCAGCAAATGAAATAAAGATGAAGTATCATTTTGTGTGTATTTTCAGAAGGTGCTGGTACAGTACATGGAGCTACATTAATGTTGCATGTGTTTCTTTACTCAGTGGCGGCGCTGGGATTGAACTGGGAGCCCCTTTCTCTACCCACTGGACCCCCCAGCCTCCTGTAGTAACAGGCTGTCGAAGCCGTCATGATCGCGCTGATAGAAAATAATGCAAATTAAAAGAAACAGATCAAGGGCTCCAGAACTCCCAGCTTTACCAAAACAGAGGCGACTTCTCGTACGCTCGGACACCACAGCTTCAGGAAAGAAAAAGAAATGTCCAACTAATGAACTGTCCAACTAACTAACTAACTAACTACCTACCTAACTAACTAACTAACTAACTAACTATTTTAGCCTTTGGGACATCATATAGCACACATGGCACCTGTCCTTGTTTTGTTTTAAAAACTACTTCAGAGAGAGAGAGAAAGAAAGAGAGAGGGGGAGAGGGAGAGAGAGAGGGGGAGAGGGAGAGAGAGAGGGGGAGAGGGAGAGAGAGAGAGGGAGGGAGGGAGAGAGACAGAGAGGGAGAGAGAGGGAGAGAGAGACAGAGAGAGGGATAGAGGGAGGGAGAGAGGGAGGGAGAGACAGAGAGAGGGATAGAGGGAGGGAGAGAGGGAGAGAGAGACAGAGAGAGGGATAGAGGGAGGGAGAGAGAGAGAGGGAGAGAGGGAGAGAGAGACAGAGAGAGGGATAGAGGGAGGGAGAGAGGGAGGGAGAGAGAATAAGAGACATGTAAAATAACTCCTGGATTTGCTTTCACTATTTGCTGCCAAAAAATCGCCAACATGCGTGCTGAAGAGTTCTGCAAGAACAATTACCGAAAGGAAAAAAAATGAGAAAGAAAAAGATTAGCATAATTACAGCACTTGCTTGCAAATCTATTCCAGAAATGATGTTGTTGGTTCCGTTGAATCATAATTAGTCCCCCCCCCTCCCTCCCTCTCCCTCTCCCTTTGAAATACAACCCTGTGTTGCACAGATGGTAAAACAGGTTCTTCCTGCAGAAACAGATCCTGAGGAACAACAGGACAAGGACAGCGCTGCATCTCAGCCGTGTTTCCCTGCTCTCTGCACTCCCCTGCTCTCTGCACACGCTGCACTCCCCTGCTCTCTGCACTCCCCTGCTCTCTGCACTCCCCTGCTCTCTGCACACGCTGCACTCCCCTGCTCTCTGCACTCCCCTGCTCTCTGCACACGCTGCACTCCCCTGCTCTCTGCACTCCCCTGCTCTCTGCACTCCCCTGCTCTCTGCACACACTGCACTCCCCTGCTCTCTGCACACACTGCACTCCCCTGCTCTCTGCACTCCCCTGCTCTCTGCACACACTGCACTCCCCTGCTCTCTGCACTCCCCTGCTCTCTGCACACACTGCACTCCCCTGCTCTCTGCACACACTGCACTCCCCTGCTCTCTGCACTCCCCTGCTCTCTGCACACACTGCACTCCCCTGCTCTCTGCACTCCCCTGCTCTCTGCACACACTGCACTCCCCTGCTCTCTGCACTCCCCTGCTCTCTGCACACACTGCACTCCCCTGCTCTCTGCACTCCCCTGCTCTCTGCACACATTGCACTCCCCTGCTCTCTGCACACGCTGCACTCCCCTGCTCTCTGCACACGCTGCACTCCCCTGCTCTCTGCACTCCCCTGCTCTCTGCACACGCTGCACTCCCCTGCTCTCTGCACACGCTGCACTCCCCTGCTCTCTGCACTCCCCTGCTCTCTGCACACGCTGCACTCCCCTGCTCTCTGCACTCCCCTGCTCTCTGCACACGCTGCACTCCCCTGCTCTCTGCACTCCCCTGCTCTCTGCACACGCTGCACTCCCCTGCTCTCTGCACTCCCCTGCTCTCTGCACACACTGCACTCCCCTGCTCTCTGCACTCCCCTGCTCTCTGCACACATTGCACTCCCCTGCTCTCTGCACACGCTGCACTCCCCTGCTCTCTGCACACGCTGCACTCCCCTGCTCTCTGCACTCCCCTGCTCTCTGCACACGCTGCACTCCCCTGCTCTCTGCACTCCCCTGCTCTCTGCACACGCTGCAGTTTGCAGAATTTTCGTTTGTTTTCCGTCTCATCCGAAAGACGGAGCACAAGGAGGTTCAGTGACTTGCTCAGGGTCACACACACACAGGGAGTCAGTGGCTGAGCCGGGATTTGAACCTCCTGGTATCAAACCCCTTTCTTTAACCACTGGACCCCCGAGCCCCCGCTGTTATTGGAGGGGGGTTAGCAGCATTGCCTGTGTGCGGTGAAGTTAATGAATGGGGGGGGGGGGGGGGGGTGCTCGGAGCTCACTGACCTCGGGGATATTAATGAGTCACCACACCGACAGACCACTTCCTGTTACCAGCGACTTAACCTCGTTAAATCATGATGCAGCTTTCTAATGATTTAATTAGTGCTGTTTTTAAAAGGAGGGGAGGGGCGCTCTGTCATTGACCTAGATTTAAAACAGAAGGACAAAAGCTTATTATATAATGAAACAAGGCATCTCTCTCTCTCTCTCTCTCTCTCTCTCTCAATCTATAATTTAACGGAAGGACCATCAAAGTAGCAGAAGCAGAGAGAGAGATAGAGAGAGAAGAGAGATCTCTCATATAGATTACAAGAAGGAAGGAAGGAAGGGGGAGAAGAGAGGGAGGAGGGGTGTGTGAAAATCATTAAACCAAGTCCTGCACAAGGGAAATGTGAGAGATGGAGAGAGAGAGAGAGAGAGAGAGAGAGAGAGAGAGAGAGAGAGAGAGAGAGGAAATGACTCAGGATTTGTCACGCCTCTCAGTCCATTAAAACCAAGGACTTGATCCGTGACCAAGGGCTATTAAATGATACTCTATAGATCTCATTACAGATCCGGTTTGTGAGAGACTTCAGCCTCCTGAACTCAACGCTATACAGCATTCTAAAAAAATAAAAACAACAAAAGATAAAACGGATTCACCATAAGATTTGGCATCACTTTAAAATCAAACCACTTCTAATAATCTAAACAGTTTGTCTGTCTGTCTGTCTGTGTCTCTCTGCCTGCCTGTCTGTCTCTCTGTCTCTCTCTCTGTCTGTCTGACTCTCTGCCTGCCTTTCTGTCTGTCTGTCTGTCTGTTTGTCTGTGTCTCTCTGTCTGCCTGTCTATCTGTCTCTCCGTCTGTCTCCCCCTCTGTCTGTGTCTCTCTGCCTGCCTGTCTGTCTGTCTGTCTCTCTGTCTCTCTCTGTGTCTGTCTGACTGTCTGTCTATCTCTCTGTCTGTCTGTCTGTCTGTCTCCCTCTGTGGCAAACGCTCAATCAGAAGGAACAAACAATTGGCACCTATTTTTAAAATTGATCAATCCATTTTTTATTAAAATCGGCCGCACGCACGCACGCACACGCACGCACGCACACACACACACACGCACGCACGCACGCACGCACGCACACAAGCACACACACGCATGCGCACGCACACTGACAGGCCTGGAGCTGCATCATGAATATTCGCTGCGTCTGCAGGATTGATAGCACAGGACCTGTCTGTCTGCACTCTTGGCATTGCAACCTCTCTCTGTTCACAAGACACGAAACGCTGCGGCTAATTATTAAAACAGCAAGTTTCCAGTTTATCAACTACTCTTCTTCTTCATTAAAATTATATATATATATATAAAATAACATCTGCATATTCCTAATGAATCCCGTCTGAATCCCGCAGGAATAACACGGGAATATCTTCTGCGCTTCCTCGGAGTTCTGAAGTCATTCGTTGTGAATTCAGCCCCCCCTGTTAATTCATGTGGGTTTAATCACCCGGATTCATTCCATGCTCCTCTGTAACGAATGCTGCTGATCGCGTGTATAAGACATTGAGAGCCTCTTACTCCCCCACCAGGTCACTGTGGGAAGTGTTCATTCATAACGACCGCATGCTGTGCACATGCGCTCATCAGCATCGCTGTAATTATTATTATTATTATTATTATTATTATTATTATTATTATTATTATTATTATTTATTTATTTATTTCTTAGCAGACGCCCTTATCCGGTGCGACTTACAGTCGTAAACAAAAATACATTTCAAGAATCACAGTACAAGTATTAATACAATTAAGAGCAAGATAAATACAATGAGTTCGGTTCAAGCAAGTACAATTGTGACAAAATACAATTCAATAATACAGCAGATAACAGTGTCAGTGATAGTTACATCAGGATATAATTAAATACAGAATACTACAGATTAAATAACACTTGACAGATTACAGTACTCTAAAGTACAGGATTAAATGCAGTAAAATAGAGGGCAGATAAGAGCAAGTAAAGCGCATTTAAGGAAGAGTGATAAAGTGTCCAGAGGGAAAAAAAGAGGAGTGCTATCACAGCACGGTCTGTCCTGAATAAGCTCCCATCCCCCACAGTGCAGACCTTGGAGCCCATCCAGCTCACAAGGCTTTTAACCTGATAACCTGCATCACTTCCTCTTAGTCACTCCCGGGTGCGACCGGAAGGATGGGAAGCGAAGGGGGGGGGGGGGGGGGGGGGGGTCGTTTATAATTCCCAAGCCATGACGGATCACATCAAAGGGCTGCGTCTGTGTGTGCGGAAAACACTGCATTCCCAGCGCGGTTTGAAAATAGATTTCCTCATCTCTCTGTTGACGAGCTCGACCCCCCACCCCTCGACCCCCACCTCCCTCGCCCCCCCCATCCCCCACAGCTCTGTAGTTTATTGGACTCTGTGCTTGACAAAAGTACCAGCTGTACAAAACAAATTCTGTGGCTGTAACTTCAATGAAAACTGAACCACATCACACCAGAGATTGAGCTTGTACACACACACAGTGCCAAAAAGATGCAGACAGGCTAAAAGAATTGAATCCATTCAGTCTTGAACAAAGAAGACTACGCGGTGATCTGATTCAAACATTCAAAATCCTAAAAGGTATAGACAATGTCGACCCAGGGGACTTTTTAGACCTGAAAGAAGAAACAAGGACCAGGGGTCACAAATGGAGATTAGATAAAGGGGCATTCAGAACAGAAAATAGGAGGCGCTTTTTTTACACAGAGAATTGTGAGGGTCTGGAACCAACTCCCCAGTAATGTTGTTGAAGCTGACACCCTGGGATCCTTCAAGAAGCTGCTTGATGAGATTCTGGGATCAATAAGCTACTAACAACCAAACGAGCAAGATGGGCTGAATGGGGCCTCCTCTCGTTTGTAAACTTTCTTATGATCTTCTTATGTTCTTATGCCAGGCTGTTACTGATGCCAAAGCTGGCCAGTCTAAATATTACCATCAAAGAAACTTTCACATACACAGCTGTGGCCAAAAGCTTAGCATCACCTAGAATTAAAAAAAAACGATATGATTAGAATTTAGATATTTTATTTAACATCATGCGATCAAATAAACTACACAATGATATCGCAAAAAAAACAAAACATAAGGAAGCCTTAATAGTAGTACAGTAATATTTCATGTTAGATTTCGAAATGTCACATTTTTCAATTGCTGTCAGTTTTTTCATTAAGTATCTGAAAAACTCCAGAGCGGTGTGCAATTCAATATGTTAGCGTCACATTATCCAGCAGCTTTCATTCCACTCTATGAAGCACAGTGTTAATTCTAGAGGGGGATGCAATGCTTTTGGTCAGAGCTGTAGCTGAGTTTTTAGTTTTGGTTTCATGTAAGATTAGTTTGCAATAATTCACTACTACATTTCTGTAGTAAAGATTGTGTGTGTGTGTGTGTGTGTGTCCAAAGCTGAATAAATGACAGATCCTGAGGAGTTCCTGTACATGGCACACTGCGGGAGACAATATAAGACTAACTGGCCCCTGAGAGTTTTAAAAATGCTTCTTTTAAGAGCTGCTGAAACTGGTTTTCCCATCAGCGCCGCCGCAGATAAACTGAAAAACCAATTCTGCTGTTTCATCTGAACGCCTGCCAGAGACCGCGCTTTGCTTCCCAATTAATTAAACCAAAAAAAAAGGGTTTTTAAAAAGGAAAACGGTGCATGGCTTTATTCCCTCGCTGAACTCATCTGCTTTCTACAGTGTGTGTGTTTTTTTTTGGTTTTCCACCCTCAAGCTCTTACCATAAGTACATGCCTCAGAATGGCTTGGAATGCTCCAAAGGTTTAAGATATCGTGCTAAACCCTGGCTCAGCCTGCAGTCTTATTTATTTACTTGTCTTTCAGTTTTTTTTGTGTAAAAAACAAACGCATTGAGCAAAGTGTTTGATGGGTCGGGTATGGGTGTAGTGGAGTCCTGTTTGATGGGTCGGGTGTGGGAGTGGTATGGGTGTAGTGGAGTCCTGTTTGATGGGTCGGGTATGGGAGTGGTATGGGTGTAGTGGAGTCCTGTTTGATGGGTCGGGTATGGGAGTGGTATGGGTGTAGTGGAGTCCTGTTTGATGGGTCGGGTATGGGAGTGGTATGGGTGTAGTCCTGTTTGATGGGTCGGGTATGGGAGTGGTATGGGTGTAGTCCTGTTTGATGGGTCGGGTATGGGAGTGGTATGGGTGTAGTGGAGTCCTGTTTGATGGGTCGGGTATGGGAGTGGTATGGGTGTAGTGGAGTCCTGTTTGATGGGTCGGGTATGGGAGTGGTATGGGTGTAGTGGAGTCCTGTTTGATGGGTCGGGTATGGGAGTGGTATGGGTGTAGTGGAGTCCTGTTTGATGGGTCGGGTATGGGAGTGGTATGGGTGTAGTGCTGTTTGATGGGTCGGGTATGGGAGTGGTATGGGTGTAGTGGAGTCCTGTTTGATGGGTCGGGTATGGGAGTGGTATGGGTGTAGTGGAGTCCTGTTTGATGGGTCGGGTATGGGAGTGGTATGGGTGTAGTGCTGTTTGATGGGTCGGGTATGGGAGTGGTATGGGTGTAGTGCTGTTTGATGGGTCGGGTATGGGAGTGGTATGGGTGTAGTGGAGTCCTGTTTGATGGGTCGGGTATGGGAGTGGTATGGGTGTAGTGGAGTCCTGTTTGATGGGTCGGGTATGGGAGTGGTATGGGTGTAGTGCTGTTTGATGGGTCGGGTATGGGAGTGGTATGGGTGTAGTGCTGTTTGATGGGTCGGGTATGGGAGTGGTATGGGTGTAGTGCTGTTTGATGGGTCGGGTATGGGAGTGGTATGGGTGTAGTGGAGTCCTGTTTGATGGGTCGGGTATGGGAGTGGTATGGGTGTAGTGGGGTCCTGTTTGATGGGTCGGGTATGGGAGTGGTATGGGTGTAGTGGAGTCCTGTTTGATGGGTCGGGTATGGGAGTGGTATGGGTGTAGTGCTGTTTGATGGGTCGGGTATGGGAGTGGTATGGGTGTAGTGCTGTTTGATGGGTCGGGTATGGGAGTGGTATGGGTGTAGTGCTGTTTGATGGGTCGGGTATGGGAGTGGTATGGGTGTAGTGGAGTCCTGTTTGATGGGTCGGGTATGGGAGTGGTATGGGTGTAGTGGGGTCCTGTTTGATGGGTCGGGTATGGGAGTGGTATGGGTGTAGTGGAGTCCTGTTTGATGGGTCGGGTATGGGAGTGGTATGGGTGTAGTGGAGTCCTGTTTGATGGGTCGGGTATGGGAGTGGTATGGGTGTAGTGCTGTTTGATGGGTCGGGTATGGGAGTGGTATGGGTGTAGTGCTGTTTGATGGGTCGGGTATGGGAGTGGTATGGGTGTAGTGCTGTTTGATGGGTCGGGTATGGGAGTGGTATGGGTGTAGTGGAGTCCTGGGGGGAGTTGCATACACGCTCTCTCCTTCCTGTGCTGTGTGAGCGATTGCTTCCTGCTCCTCTCGCTCTGTCTCTCTGTCTCCGGCTCCACTGTGAAGCTCAGCGATGCAAATCTTTTGCCCAGAGCCGCCAGCCTGACTCTAGTCTGGCTTTATCTTAATAAAAAGCCACTTTGAGAGAGAAGCTTTCCATCGCCCCTCACAAAGCCTCCACATCGACCCACGCATGTTCTGCGTTGCTTAATGACTCTGCAACGAGCTTCCTGATCAATACTCTCCCTGCAATCACAGCAACGTGCAACCGGGGGGATAAACACAGGCAGAGAAACAACTAACGCAACAGAACAGAATCCATCACTCATATTAATGATCTGATTAATGGGGGAGGCTTGCTAGTCCAGTGGTTAGAGAAAGAGGCTTGATGATGCCAGGAGGTTCAAATCCCAGCTCACTGTGTGTGTGTGTGTGACCCTGAGCAAGTCACTGAACCTCCTTGTGCTCCGTCCTTCGGATGAGACGGAAAACAAACGAGCTCCTATTGGAAGTAACTCTGCAGCAGCAGCAGCAGTTGTTGATGAAGTATAGTTCACCCCCCTAGTCTCTGTAAGTCTGCTAAATGACTAATAATAATAATAATAATAATAATAATAATAATAATCTTACAATAAGAGCCAACAAACTCACAGCTACTGTGCCAGCAAGAGTATGTAAGAAAAAAAAAATCAAAGACACTCTGCTTGTGAATAAGGCCTCTGTCTCTCAGAGACTCTGATTGCACAGCAGTGTCAGCCAGTCCAGGTTTTACTACCAGCCCCAATGTGTCTAGGCAACAAGCTCAGGTGTGTCTGATTAAAATCCTAGTGAAACCAGGACTGGATCAAACTGCTCTGCAATGTGATAAAAATAAACACATCTTCTTAAACAGATACAGCCACCCCTCTCTAATAAGCAAGTATTACCCAAACCCAGGCTGCCCAAACCAGTGACAGCGATCTCCTGTGCTATCGAGAAATCAATCTGACATTCCCTGGACTTGTGATTTAAACACACGCACACGCACACTGAGATACACACACACACACAAACACGCACACGCACACTGAGATACACACACGCACACTGAGATACACACACACACACACACACACACACACACTGAGATACACACACACACACACACACACTCACCAAGTCAAAAACTAAATAATTCAGCTCTATCATCTATCATCCCCTAAGCGCTGGTTTGCACAAATTACACCAAAGAGCTTTGTGTTCGCTCGGATTAGCGATCTTTTCTAAAACACAAAACTGACATTTCTAACTACCGAAATAAAACCTCCGCTCCAAAGCAGTTTGGGGAGTGGTAGTTTGTTTTTTCTTTGTTGGTTTGAGCCTGTTTTGCCTCATCCTGTAATTGCTCCCACATGGTAGAAACCGAGTCCGCAGTTTGCATTTCAAATAATCAGAAAGGACGTTGGAGGATCGTGGCACGGGGTGGAGGAGCTGCATGTGAACATATCGCTGCTTTAGTACCCTAATAACCCACGTGAATGAAACCACAGTGAAGCTGCAACACACACACAGTGTTATTACAAATCTGAATGCAGGACCGAGGACAGCCCTTAGAAAATCACTTGGCTTGCCACCTTTATTAATATGCTTCACCATCCCTCTCTGTGCTTTACAATGCTTCCCTATGCTTTACCAGACCTCTCTGTGCTTTACAATGCTTCCCTATGCTTTACCAGACCTCTCTGTGCTTTACAATGCTTCCCTATGCTTTACCAGACCTCTCTGTGCTTTACAATGCTTCACCAGACCTCTCTGCGCTTTACAATGCTTCCCTATGCTTTACCAGACCTCTCTGTGCTTTACAATGCTTGCCTATGCTTCACCATCCCTCTCTGTGCTTTACAATGCTTCCCTATGCTTTACCAGACCTCTCTGTGCTTTGCAATGCTTCCCTATGCTTTACCAGACCTCTCTATGCTTTACAATGCTTGCCTATGCTTTACCAGACCTCTCTGCAGCAGCAGCAGCAGTTGTTGATGATGCAGAGTTTACCCCCCTAGTCTCTGTAAGTCGCTTTGCATAAAAGCCTCTGCTAAATGACTAATTAATTAATTAATGATGGGGGAGGAGGGGGGGGGGGGTCATCATTAAATCATTAAAATGAAGCGAAAGTGAAGTCTAAATGCAAAGTATCAACTTACATCAATAAACCCAGCGTGTGTCCTGATTTCTTTCAAACAGATACAAAATAATAATAATATTATTAATTTATTTAGCAGACGCCTTTATCCAAGGCGACTTACAGAGACTCGGGTGTGTGAACTATGCATCAGCTGCAGAGTCACTTACAACTACGTCTCACCCGAAAGACGGAGCACAAGGAGGTGAAGTGACTTGCTCAGGGTCACACAGTGAGTCAGTGGCTGAGGTGGGATTTGAACCGGGGACCTCCTGGTTACAAGCCCTTTTCTTTAACCACTGGACCACACAGCCTCCACAAGGTGGTATTTCATGGGTTAAGTTGCGACACAGTGTGTTGGAATGGAAAACACCAACACAAAAGAAACAAAAGCTGAAACACAACCCCGCAGTCCGCAGACAGCCGCCTCGCTGCAGGACTCCAGGAGACCCAGGCTGGACTTCTCTTGTCTTTTCTGTTTGTTGTTTCCTTCAATGCCATCAATGCACTCCGCTGTTACCAAGGAGACAACGGGTCCATTCATCGCAACCTTGAATCCGTGATTCATACCAAACACACAGGCGGAAACACACACACCAGACATACAAAAGAAACTAAACCAGTTACAGACCTGGCCAGCACTAACTGGAACCAGGTACAGACCAGTGCGCCGCTCAGGAGATTAACTGGTGAGGAACCAGTTTGAAAGCATGACTTTCAACGCAACTTTGCTTGAGCTTGCATCTCCTAATGCCCAGCGACCCACTTCAAAATAATATCCTGCCCGGGCTGTGTGACTCCGGGCTGCAGATCCCTGCTCAGTGATTTGAGTCTCTACTCTCTGCTAAAGATTACATGAATAACCTGTTAGAGAGGGCATGTGTGTAAATAACTAACCAATCAAATAACTAACTAACTAACTAAACAATCAATCTAACTAACTAACTATTCTAACTAACTTGTTTAGTTTTAAAAACTACTTCGGAGAGAGAGAGAGAGAGAGAGAGAGAGAGAGAGAGAGAGAGAGAGAATAAATAAGATGTATGTTGTTAAAAGTTCAAATGTAATTATATTATTATTATTAATTTCTTCCAGGGCAACTTACAGTTGTTATTATTATTTATTTCTTAGCAGATGCCCTTATCCAGGGCAACTTACAATTGTTACAAGATATCACATTATACAGATATCACATTATTTTACATACAATTACCCATTTATACAGTTGAGTTTTTATTGGAGCAATCTAGGTAAAGTACCTTGCTCAAGGGTACAACAGCAGTGTCCCCCACTGGGGATTGAACCCACAACCCTCCGGTCAAGAGTCCAGAGCCCTAACCACTACTCCACACTGCTGCCCTAAGAGCAAGATACAAAACACAATGACTTCAATCCTAATAAGAGCAAATACAAAACACAGTATGATTTGATATCGGGGCAGCTCAAGAGCGGAGAACAGTGTTGATAGTTACATCAGGGTTAGATACGAGGGCAGGTGAAATACAAGATACTACAGATTGGGGTCAGTGCAGGATTAAACACAGTCACATAGGGAGCATGTTTGATGGGTCGGGTATGGGAGTAAAGTGGTTGTCTGCTGGCACGGTGTATTGTTTAAGAAGTTCTGTGATTATATTCAGAAGATGGCTATCGCATCCTATCAGCAAAGCCTTCATCCTGTGCGCCCTGCTTGTCCACATTGCCCTGTACTTCACCAGACACTCCCTGCTTCCTGGTCCATTGTTGCATAGCCAGCGTCCCGAAAGCCATGTTCCAGCCCTGTGTCGCCATCCAGAGGCCATTGCTTGCAACTGCTCCGGCTGCCTCACAGCTTGTAAACAGGGAGTGACTCGACACAGGATTGACAGCTCTGAGGTACAGAAAACAGGACCTGCTCTGTGCCGGTGGAGCGGAGAAAGAGAAAGGGAGGCTCTTATACTCTCTGAACAGCCTCCCTCTGCTCTGTGCCGGTGGAGCGGAGAAAGAGAAAGGGAGGCTCTTATACTCTCTGAACAGCCTCCCTCTGCTATGTGCCGGTGGAGCGGAGAAAGAGAAAGGGAGGCTCTTATACTCTCTGAACAGCCTCCCTCTGCTCTGTGCCGGTGGATCAGAGAAAGAGAAAGGGAGGCTCTTATACTCTCTGAACAGCCTCCCTCTGCTCTGTGCCGATGGAGCGGAGAAAGAGAAAGGGAGGCTCTTATACTCCCTGAACAGCCTCCCTCTGCTCTGTGCCGGTGGAGCGGAGAAAGAGAAAGGGAGGCTCTTATACTCTCTGAACAGCCTCCCTCTGTTCTGTGCCGATGGAGCGGAGAATGAGCTGAACGAACAGCGGCAGTTTATCTTTATACATTTGATTATTGTAACTTTGTTGCTTACCTGAAAAAGTCACTTGTTTCATGTTAAGTTCCGCGTTTTCGAGGCCCCTACAAAAACAAAAACATTTGAAATTATTATTATTATTATTATTATTATTATTATTTTAAAAACAATAAAAATAGGAACATGTAGTGTGTTTTAATTCTTTATAAGCAGTCAACAAACAAACACATTGGACATTTTATTACAAAACACAAAAATGTATTTAATGTCTGTACACGTTTTCCACATGTTTTTAAAAAAACAGCAAATATAATTTTGATTTTCTTTAATTTTTTTTTTTTTTTGACACTGTTATTGATAAAGTTTTTGCAACAATTTTATTTATGATTAGAAAAAAAAAAAGTGATATGATAAAAACTCGATGGGCACAGGGGGAGAATAATACCGCCTTTTCAGGATCCTCCAGCGCCGTGCTGGCCGTGTTCTGTCACTGTTATCATACCGTGCCGTGCCGTAGCGTGCCGTGCCAGCATCCTTGGGTATCTGACACTGGCAGGGCAAGGGGGGGGGGTGAGAGAACGTGTGACGAATGTGACGTAGGATTCCGAGCCACGTGGACATCAGTTCCCCTGCTTATTGAGCAGCGTAAAGGAATCTCCGCTAGAGAGCGTCCTGAGGGCGTCAGGTGAGTTGAGGGCATGTGCCTTTCACTCCCGCTTTTCACTTCCAGAGCTCGGCACCTCTACCAAATCAAGCCACCCTGACCCTAACCCAACCCCTGCCCTAAAACCTAACCTCAAACCCAATACTGTGGGCAGCGGTGTGGCGTAGTGGTTAGGGCTCTGGACTCTTGACCGGAGGGTCGTGGGTTCAATCCCAGGTGGGGGGGACACTGCTGCTGTACCCTTGAGCAAGGTACTTTACCTAGATTGCTCCAGTAAAAACCCAGCTGTATAAATGGGGAATTGTATGTAAAAATAATGTGATATCTTGTAACAATTGTCTAGCGGATATCCCTCTGCGATTCCAGGTGGCAGACGCGTGACAAAATGCGGTGCGACTTTACTAAAAAAACAGACGCACGTCCTGAGAGTGACGTAACTGCCACCTGTGGCACAGGGTCCGAGACCCTCGAGTCCGACCAGGAATGATGTCGAGTCTGAAGCATGAATGAACCAACCAAGTTTACACAGCCCGCCATGCCCGTCTCTGTGTCAGTCCAGCACTGACAAAAAAAAAATATCTGTTTTGAATTCAAATTCGCCCACTTCCATCTCATTGGCTGATTCAGAGGCACGTGACCCTTCCGTCTCATCCCGATTGGGCAGTTTGTAATAAACGGGATCCGGCACACACAACTGGACGCGTGTATTGGGGCAATTAAATAGTTCCCTGCCGAAGGATTTGGAGAAGAGACAGAAAACCCCGCTTGATAAAACTTTAAAATATTCACAGAAGTCTGGGATTTGTTTATTTATTCTACCTGGTGTTTTTTTTTAGATGAGAATGAGTTGAATTCGGTGTTTTCGCGGCGGAGTGATATGAAGTTGCTGCGCTCCAGTGTGGGAGGAGCGGAATTTGAATGTTTTCTCCGAGCTGCTGGGGGAGGAACGGATTACAGGTAGATTATTATAATATTTTATATTATATTTATCATTATCCATGGGGTTTTTTTTAAATAGGGATTCATTTGTATTGTTAGATAGCGAATGCGTGTTTTAAAGGTAAGCCACTCGTCCGTTTTCTTCTGGTAGGTCTCGAGTTTTTCTCGGTTGTGTTTTTAAAACGTGGATCGAGTCACGGTTTAAAACCCGATTCGTTTAACGATGTTTTTTTAAGAAAGC
Source organism: Acipenser ruthenus (assembly GCF_902713425.1). Lineage (NCBI taxonomy): Eukaryota > Metazoa > Chordata > Actinopteri > Acipenseriformes > Acipenseridae > Acipenser > Acipenser ruthenus. Next base: position 105,961 of record NW_026708148.1, on the reverse strand, counting down.
CTGTCTTTAAAGTTACTGTAAATCACGCATATTTCAGTGTGAAGCTTTTAATTTTATAATCCTGCCCTAACGGATGCAGGCTAGTCTCTGAGGCAATGCTTCATCGTGTCGACACAACCCCCATTCACTCGCAGCGTATTTATTTGCTATGAAATTGAATACAGTTTCTTTTTAAATCTGTTCGGCTTTACCGGTAGCCTGCGTTCGTTTAAAATCACACCGATATACAGTCGTTATGAATACTAATTGAATGCAAGTGCTATGTTCAGATAATCTTATTTATTTATGTATTTATTTATAAAAGATCGTACTTTACACGGTTTGCTACCGATAACTAGTTAGTTAAATATAGTGGCGGTGAAGTGAGGCAGCTGATTTCGCTGCGCAAAAACGAGTTACCATCACTGCCCGTTTCTCAAAATTATATATATAGAAGATTTAAACCCTTAGGTCGCGAATTAATTATTATTATTAATATTATTATTATTATTATTATTATTATTATTACACTAATTAGAAAAAATAACACATGCATTATATAGTAGATGCACAGATAGCAAACCTAACCCGGTCCAGTTACACACGCAGTGACTGAAGCTGGTATAATAATATATATATTTTTTTGTAACTTTTTTTGATCAGGTGTCGCCCCATGGAGTTCCCTGACGGAGCAGCTCTCGCGCAGTCGTCATGGTTACCTGTAGACTGCAGGTCGGGGGGTGAGTTCAAGCTACCTGTTCTGCATTTTGCACATGGCAATTCTTTTTTTTTTTTTTTACATTTTTATAAAGGAAACGGGAGTGATTCATTGCAAAATCTGAATCGGTTTTAAATGCACCTCCCCAATTTGACCTCCTAATAGTAGAAAAATGACAATTACCTGCACTATAACGCCTCGTCTAGATCTTAAATGCCTCTTCTGTTTCCATGGTCTGTTAACCGTTTCCAATTCGATGCTAGTCATCTACACGCTGTGCTGTTGAAGCATGTCGCTCTCTTTTTCAACTGGGTGGTGATGGCAGAGGGATATTATTATTATTATTATTGTTATGAATCGGTCATTTAGCAGAGGCTTTTATCCACAGAGACTTCCAGAGACTAGGGGGGGTGAACTCTGCATCATCAACAACTGCTGCTGCTGCTGCTGCAGAGTCACTTCCAATAGGAGCTCGTTTGTTTTACATCTCATCCGAAGGACGGAGCACAAGGAGGTTCAGTGACTTGCTCAGGGTCACACACACACACAGGGAGTCAGTGGCTGAGCCGGGATTTGACCCTCCTGTGTTCCTGACAGGTTTGTTTTCTGGTTTCTTCTAGGTATTGAGGTGCAGGCTGACGTTCACCCCGAGGATGAGCTCCCGAAGCAGCAGGTTCCGGGCTGTCTGTCTGAAGCGGGTCGGAGCTGGGAGATGAAGGAGAACGGGCCGAGCCCCCCCGCCCAGCTCCAGAACCCCCCGGCCCCGAGGAGGAGGAAGGGGAGGGGGGGCCTCCTGCCGCTGGACCCGGTGCCCGCGGAGCAGCTTTCAGCAGGTGGGGGTCCGAGAGCCGAACCCTGACGCCTTCGCTGCAGCTCAGAAAAAACAATTCATCAAATCAGACGCAAACCAATTGAGAACGTGACATTTTCCACATATTCAGGCTGCCCTTAAGATTAATTTTTTGTAATCATTTTTTAGAATTGGTTTTTTAATTTCATACTCTCATCCCTGTGTGTTTTAAAGTGGAGTTTTTGTAGGTTTTAGGGTCAAGGGAGCGTTAAATAATATCTATCTATCTATCTATCTATAATTTAGATTTATTAGTAGAACAGGTTGAGGTTATGATTAGATTTTATGCTGGGTGGGGGAAAAACACACCTTCCCAAACCCATTTTAATGGCAAGGCATCACACAGTACTGTGCATCAAGGATTAGGGTGCCATAACCATTTAAGAAGTCTAGCTCCTTACAAAACAAACCACCCAGGAGAGCAAGCTAGTAATATTCAAGCATTCAGAATCCTAAAAGGTATTGAGAATGCTGACCCAGGGTACTTTTTTGACCTGAAAAAAGAAACAAGGACCAGGGGTCACAAATGGAGATTAGATAAAGGGGCATTCAGAACAGAAAATAGGAGGCACTTTTTTAGACAGAGAATTGTGAGGGTCTGGAACCAACTCCCCAGTAATGTTGTTGAAGCCGACACCCTGGGATCCTTCAAGAAGCTGCTTGATGAGATTCTGGGATCAATCAGCTACTAACAACCAAACGAGCAAGATGGGCTGAATGGGGCCTCCTCTCGTTTGTAAATTTTCTTATGTTCTAATATTGTGCTCAGAGATGTGGAATAAGGTCCGGTTCGTTCCTCCTTCGTGTGATTGTTGCGGAGGGAGATTTCCAGTCTCTCGTCGTGTAACACGTTGTTCTCTCCCTTCCTGTCTGATTCAATCCCAGGAGAGAATGGACAGAACTCCGGAGACATTCCCGACTCCTCCTCTCTCTCTCCGAGTCGGATCGCCCGTCTTGATCCCACTTTCCCGAGGCTGCCGGAGGGCCTGTTCCAGCCGCTCCCCCCCATCGACTTCGCGGAGGTGACCTCGGCTGACCTGGGCATCGCTGCCCAGAGCTTCACCCCCCGACAGGAAGTGAAAGGTAGAGAGCTGAGCGGCAGGCAGGGTCCTGCACAGCAGTGTCACCCAGTCCAGCTTGATCAGCCCCAGTGTGTCTAGGTAACAAGCTCAGGTGTGTCTTATTATTAAACTCCTAGTGAAACCAGGACTGGATCACACTGCTGTCTGAGTCTTATTCCCATCCCGGGGGGTTAGAAGTTTGTTCTCCTTTTTCAAAACGTGTTTTTTTTGTTTTGTTTTGTTTTTTTTTTGTATAAAAATGTTTCTAAAACTTAAATTAAATAAAAAAAAAAAAAATCTTGAAATATTTATGCCACTGCAAATATATTTCAATGAATAAAAATCTCAAGGTAGCAGCTTAAAAAGTACCTTCGACATTTTTTTGTAACAAAGCTATCTGCAAGCTTGTTCTGCAAGAAGCTAAGTCTGTTTCTCTCTCTCTCCTCTCTCTCTCTCTCTCCCTCCCCTCTCTCTCTCTCCCTCCCCTCTCTCTCTCTCTCCCTCCCCCCTCTCTCTCTCTCTCTCTCTCTCTCCCCTCTCTCTCTCTCCCCCTCCCCTTTCTCTCTCCCTCCCCCTCCCCTCTCTCTCCCTCTCTCTCTCTCTCTCTCTCTCTCTCTCTCTCTCCCCCCCCCCCCTCCTCTTTCTCTCTCTCTCGTGGTTCTGCAGATAAGGCTCTTCTGAAAGCCCGGCGCCGGTCCACGATAGGGACCAGGGGCTCCCCCGAGACCAACTACCTCATCAGACACATCGCCAGACAGAGACTCCTCTCCAAGCCCAGCCCAGTCCCAAAGGTAGGGAACCCACTAGCGCCCCCCTGTGTGCGTTCAGACTGCTGCAGAAACAGCCCCCAGGCAGCACATGAGAGATTTGTGTGCAGCTGTGGCCAAAAGTCTTGCACGTTTAACTATGAACATAATTTAGATGTTTAATTTAACATCTAATAAAATGATATTGCATGAGTCTACCAGAAGCCATAATAGCAGTACAGTAGTATTTCATGTTTAGATTTTGAAATGTCACGTTTCTCAAAGCGCTGGGTGTGTAATTCAATATGTTAACGTCACATTATTCAGCAGGTTTCATTCGACTTCATGAAGCACAATCAGTTCATTCTATAGGGGGAGATACAATGCTTTAGGCCAGAGCTGTATAATAAACCATTTCTGTGTCTTTAAATAAATCTGTATTTTAACAGAGTAAAATTTGAAGCCTGTTGTGTTGGTTGTTCAGATGGGTTGCTTTATTGTGTGTGTTTGAGAGATTATTTTGTATTTCTATTTGTTTTTTCATGCAGTGCTGCTGTCCTCCTTTCAGCACAGGCTACGTTTCTGTTTTTTTAGTGCATTTTTAAACGGGCGTCCTGTACCTGTTTTTTAATTTTCTCTTTAACTAGATCGTTTTGATAACTTGCTCTGATTTTGTTACCCGTGAAAGTTAAGTTGAAATGCACTGGTTCAGATTGCATCAATACATACAAGCTGGTGGTCGGATTTTATTTTTTTTAAGAAAACATGATTTGATACCTAATAGTGAAAGTACAACAGGATATTGTGAAGATCCTGGTGTCTGATCACACAGGGAGGCGACCTGTGTGCTTACTGATGAACTGAGTCTCTCTCTCTCTCTCTCTCTCTCTCTCTCTCTCTCTCTCTCTCTCTCTCTCTCTCTCTCTCTCTCTCTCTCTCTCTCTCTCTCTCTCTCTCTCTCTCTCTCTCTCTCTCTCTCTCTCTCTCTCCCCCTCTCCCTCCCTCCAGCTCAGCCCTTTCCCCTCTTGCTCCTCAGCCCTGAAACACAAGATGGCTGCCTTCAGGAATTCTCTTTACGTTGTGGACGAGAACAAAGCTCTGAACCCCTTCGCTGGAGCCCCGACCCCCAGTAAGAGAAACAAACAAGACTCCCATTGCAGAGCGGTGCGATCCACTCCTGGTTTCACCAGGAGTTTAATAATAAGACACACTCGAGCTTGGTACCTAGACACACTGTGGGCTGATGAAGCTGGTAGTAAAACCTGGCCTGGGTTACAGTGCTGTGCAGCAGGAGTCTTATTTCCACGCTTTTCACCTCCTGATTTCAGTTTATTGGAATGTCTCTGTTACTATGTTATGATGTCGTACTCCCTCTGTTTCGTTATCCTAGTGAAGTCAGTGACGTGACCGCAGAGTATAGCGTTTTACTGTCAGCGTGGCCTGACCGTGAAATAACCAGATCAGTGCATCAGGGAGTCGTGCTGCTGCGAGGGAGCACTGCACTACAGAGCAATGTTTTAGGCACAGTAAAGGAATCCTGCCGTTCGACAGACGGTGTCTGCACTTGGATTCCTGCTTGGGGGTCCAGTGGTTAAAGAAAGGGGCTTGATACCAGGAGGTTCAAATCCCAGCCTCTAACTCACTCTGTGTGTGTGTGTGACCCTGAGCAAGTCACAACCTCCTTGTGCTCCGTCCTTTGGATGAGACGTAAAACAAACGAGCTCCTATTGGAAGTGACTCTGCAGCAGCAGCAGCAGTTGTTGATGATGCAGAGTTCACCCCCTAGTCTCTAAGTTGCTTTGGATAAAAGCCTCTGCTAATGACTGATTAATAACAGTGAACTGATTCACACTTTTTGGTTGCTTTTTAAAATTATTTTGATGTCTTTCATTATACTAGAGATTACAGGAAACTCAGCAGAGCGATTTGGCTCTAACGTGTTCCCGGGATTCCTGTATTCCAGGTGGGAACGCAGAGGCCTGGACGAGGGTTCGAGAGGAGCGGCCGCACAGCGAGCCTCCGTCCAAGAGAAAGAAAGGGGGGCTCCTGCTAGATCTGGAACCCTCGGCCGAGGGGGAGCAGCTCTGTGAGAATACAGGAACCCCCGCACTGCTGCTGCTCAAGAGAGAGGGGGCGCTGTTTACATCAGGGGTCCCCGGAATCACAGAGCAGCAGGAGGAGGAGGAGGTAGGGCCCCGAAAGTCACTGCACTTTTTATTTTAGGGGTGTGTCCTGTGGAGCAGTTTGCTTGAATATAATTGTGTCCTGCAACCTGCCGTTGCGTGTTGTTTTAGGTAACGTAGCCTTTTTCCTCCCCCCATTATCAAACGAAAACCATTGTCTGAAAACGTTCCTAGTTTATCTTTGGCTAAGCTGTTTGCAGGATCTGTCTCTCGAACACCTTCGGATTTTCATTGCTACTGCAGCTCTCAATTAACTTCATTCATCGAATTAGTTGTTTAATTAGAAATGTTTAAAGAAGAAAAAAAAAGTATTTTACAGTTGATTTAGAAAATGACGTGTAGACGACCTGTAAAATGTTTTGAGGCCTGGAGAGAAGTGTTCAGAGTGTCCAATTAATGAATCAAATAATGAGACCAGCCGAGCGCTGGGGTGGAAGGAAAGCTGGAACAGTGCGGGACCTGTGTCTCGCACCCCCTGGTCTAACTCGTCTCTCTGCAGGAGAAGCCCTGGGAGACGGAGGGTGAGGGAATGTGTGCTGGGGGGGGGATCCCCTTCCCTGACCTGGGTGACGAGACCGAACCTCTGCGGACAGGTGCGCCCCGAAAAAAAACAAAACAATTTAATACGAATTGCTGATGAGACCAAACCGTTTTTCGCTGGTTCCTTGAAATTCGTATTAATGAGAACTGTTGAGTGTTTTAAATTATGTAAACCTTTTTGTCTACCACCCCCCCACCCCCCCCCCCCCCAAAAACCAGGATTCTTGTCATTGCTGTGCCCTGCAGCCCTGCCTCTTGTTGACTGTGTCTCTGTGTTACTTCAGAGGCTCCTCTCCTGCCCGCCTGCACTCTTCAGACTCCGAGCTGCACCGGGGAGCCCAAGAGGGTTCGGTTCGGATCCGCACTGCACCCCGAGCTGTTTGATCAGACCCTGCCCCCCTCGACCCCGCTGTGGAGGGGGGAGAGCCCAGGCTCCCTGCTCAAGAGCACTCCCTGCAGAGCAGAGCAGGTACGCTACCCCTCGGGGTATTGAAGGGTTGAAATGTTTCGAAATGCTCCTGGAACGTCAACACAGGGGCGTGAATCGCCAGTCCTCGCGGGCCGCAGCGTCTCCTGGTTTTTATTCCAATTTAAACTCAATTCACAGAACTGATCTATTGGACATGTTTAAAATGTTTTTCCAGGAGTCTGATTTAAAAAAAAAAAAAAACTACTTCATTCCAGGTACACGACCTCTGAACCCTTGAGAGAAGTGTTCAATGTGTAGATAAATCAAATAATTAGACTCCTTTAGTAATTGAGAGCCAAGAGACCCCGCGATGATCCGGGACCCGAGTCTGACACCCCTGGATTAACCGGTTTTTAAAGGTCATCTCAAGGATTGAAATCAGACCAGGTCACACCAGGAGGCAATTAAAAAAGAAACAAAAAAAAAAACATTGGCATAAAAAAGATAAAACGGTACTTCAGATAGAAAAAGGAGCAACAGAGACGGGAATCAGACTCCTATTGCACAGCAGTGTCACCCAGTCCAGGTTTTACTACCAGCTTGATCAGCCCCAGCGTGTATAGCTAACAAGCTCAGGTGTGTCTGATTTAAACTCCTAGTGAAAGCAGGAGTGGATCGCACTGCTGTGCGACGGGAGTCTTATTTTGCTCCCTGTGTAGTAGTTTCTGCAGTGTTTGTGTGGGAGGATTCGCAGTGTCAGCTTTGTTCAGGTTTTTCCCTATGTGCTGAAATGCTGCCTGCATGCAGTCTCCCACACGCTCGTGTTGCATCGTACAGTAACAGCACTGTAATGAAGGGATTCCCCATGAGGGGCTTTCTGATTGGTTACAAACATCCCCAGCGTGCTCAAGATTAAACACTTTGCTGTCTCTGGCAGTGTGCGATGTTTCAGTGCAGGGGTGACCAAAGTTCCCTTCCACTCCTGGTCTAAATTGTTTATTTGAACCAATTAAAAATCTGGACCCTGAAGTCGGTGATTCTCTGCTGTTACCTGATAAACCTGGAGTGGAGTGGCCCTCCAGGATCGGGACTGATTGGACTCTCCTGCGATAAAGACTCCAGCTGACCTCTCGTGGGGAATGTTTTAGCGTCCTCTCTGTGAAAGGGAACCGTAGTGATTTTGTGTTTTATTTTCTAATTGTCTCTTCGGTTCTCCTCCTCTTAAGTATTTGACTGACGGACACCCGGACGGCTGCAGCCTGCCGCAGTCTCCCGAGAGAGGCAGTGACTCCGTTCTGCTCCCTGACCCGTCTGTGGAGTCCGACGCAGGTAAGAAACGGGCCACCGCTAGAGCCAGTCCCAATCTACAGGAAAACATGCACAAAGTTCAGCAATTTTAAGTAGATCTCTGCAGAGTGTTCTTGTATTTAATAATGACTTGCAAGAATTTACATTTGCCCTCTCTGACCACAATAAGACCTCAAGCTCGTGGTCCGTCTCCCCACGGATTCCCAGAGGTTTCATTTCCTCTACTAACCTGGTTAGGGTGGGTTTGTTTTTCCTCTCCCAAGTGCTAACGGATCACTGGCACCAAAGCGAGCGAGCATCGGGGGGCTGAATGGCCTGTTCTTGAATCTCTTCTGTTCTCTTGTCTCTCTCAGCTGCTGCAGTAGAGGGTCCAGCCCAGCCTCCTCCCACAGACGCTGCCCCAGGGGGGGCGAGAACGCCGGGGAGGAAGAGGGTTCGGTTCGGGGGGCTGCTGAGCCCCGAGCTGTTCGACCGCACTCTGCCCCCCAACACCCCGCTGTGCAGAGGGCAGACCCCCGCGTGCCTGACCCCCTCCGCGGGCTCCCGGCCCCGCTCCGTGCTCAAGAAGACCCCCCTGAAATCGGAAGGGCCCCCCCCGCAGCCAGACTTCGACAGCCCCAGGGTGAGCCTCCTCTCTGCCTGCTTTTATGTTAATGTCCTGAAGATGCTGAGAAAGACTTCAGTGTAAATTCAACGGCAAACGTTTCCACGAGAAGTCTCTCAGTCTCTTTAGTGTAAATTCAATGGCAAACGTTTCCACTAGAAGTCTTTCTCCAGCTGTCATTTTCCAGTTAATTTACACTGAAGACACTGAGAGACTTCTAGTGGAAACATTAGTCATTGAATTTACACATGTTGCATCATTCAGTTCTGACCTGTCAGAGCTGTATAAATAGACTGATTTGTGTTGGATTCATTCACATCCCTCAGTCACACCCCTCTCCCCTCTCGACAGTACCGGGGGTGTGGGGTGGGGGGGGGACCTTCAAACCAAGCGGATTCGACGGAACTCTTCATTTCTGTCTCTCGCGTAATCCTCTATAAAATCATTCCTTACTCGCAGACTGAACTTGGGGTTCGTGCAAACAGTGGCACAGCTTTGCTGTGATCGTGCTGTCCTGGTGTAAACGCCTCGCTGATGGACTCCTCTGTGCTGCACACAACGTGCTCTCTGGATAAATGTAGGATTTTTGTGTTGAATTTCTTGAACTAGGATTGTGTGACAGTGATCCGCTGTCCTGACGCTGGAACCCTGGACGAGACGCGCGTCGAATTCCACCTCCAGCTTCCAGCAGAACATCCAGGTACGACAAACCCCACTGCACTGTCCTCACAGTCTAACAGGGCACTGTAGATCCAGCCTGCTGTCATCCTAGCTCATATTGTATCATTATTACTGAACTTGCTGTAAACTACACTGTGTTTAAATATGAAGCTTGCATTGTAACCCTGTGCTGCCCTGGAACACCTGTGAGAGTCTAATACATCACACTCAAGAAGCATCGGGGGTGGGGGTTAGGGGTGGGGGGGTTGGGGAGATTGGGTTGGGGTTGGGGGGTGTGGGGTTGGGGAGATTGGGTTGGGGTTGGGGGGTGTGGGGTTGGGGAGATTCGGTTGGGGTTGGGGGGTTGGGGGGAGATTGGGTTGGGGTTGGGGTTGGGGTTGGGGGGTTGGGGGGTTGGGGGGAGATTGGGTTGGGGTTGGGGGGTTGGGGGGAGATTGGGTTGGAGGGGTTGGGGTTTGGGGGGGGTTGGGTTTGGGGGGGGGGTTGGGGGGTGTGGGGTTGGGGGGAGATTGGGTTGGGGTTTGGGGGGTGTGGGGTTGGGGGGAGATTGGGTTGGGGTTTGGGGGGTTGGGGTTTGGGGGGAGATTGGGTTGGGGTTGGGGGGGTGGGGGGAGATTGGGGTTGGGGTTGGGGGGAGTGGGGTTGTGGGGAGATGGGGTTGGGGTAGCATTACTGTACCATTGTCTTGGTGACATGCCATCCTTTACTGTTGATCTGTATAAGGAGTTTCTTCTCCTAGAAGAAGAAAGCAGTGTCTTTCTGTGGGAGTGTAGCTCCTGTACAGTGTGGCACAGACTCTCCTTTGCTGGCAATGCTGCAGTATGATCAGGGCTGCGCACGGCCTGCTTGTGCCGACTCCTCTGTTTTCGTCTTTTTAGGGGTACAGCCTGCCACCCCCGTCGTGCCCGTCTCTGAGGAGGGACCCCCAGAATCTCAGCCCCCCATCGCAGAGCAGGACTGCGAGATTCTGAGAAACTCGCCCCAGGCTCGTAAGTTTCCGAGCCGTGAAAAGTTTTGGCAAACAGGTTTTTTTGGCCAGAAGTTTTGTAATCCAGTTTCTGCTGTTGTTGGAAGACGCTGTCGCTGCAGCCAGTCCTGGGATTCCCAGCGTTTAGAGCAGATTCAGCAGCAGCCTGGGGCCACTGACAGCAATTAGTATTATTATTTATTTATTTATTTATTTAGCTGTTTCAGAAAAACAGTATTTTAAGATTGAACAGATTTTTTAGTCGAAATCCACAAACTACATGACTAAAGGGTAAATGTGATATTTTATTTTATTCTCTTTTTAAAATTCTTTTTTTTAATGAAAGTGATTGGATTTATGATTGGTGAATGAAACCCGCTGAATAATGTGATGCTAACATATTGAATTGCACACTGCTTTGTAGTTTACAACATACTTAACAGAAAAACTGACATTCAAAAAGGTGACATTTCAAAATCCTAACGTGAAATACTACTGGACTAATATTATGGTTTCCGGTAGAGCTTGGTGATGTCATTTATCAGTTCCTTTGATTTACGCGGCTGGTTCAAACGGTTTGTCGTTGAACTTGTTTCTTTCACAGTGTTTCTAAATTCAGCACGTGACAGTTTGTAATATTCCTCAGCAAGGGGAGCTGTGACTCGCTGGTGTGAGTTTCTAACCCTGCCCGTCTCCCTGCGTGTCTGCAGGTCCCGGGATGGAGAGCGTGCGGAGATCCGGGAGAAAGAGGAAGCAGAGTGAGCCGGAGCAGCCCTGTCCCGTCAGGAAGGAGCCCCGAGCGAAGAGGAGGGGCGCAACGGGAGCCTCCGCTCCCAGGAAACTGGAGGTGAGATTGAAAAATGTCAACTGCGCTCCTCCATCGCTGCTATTGAACTGAAAAGAGATCAACTAGAGACCCTGACAAGCGTTTCCATTAGAAGTCTTTCTCAGTGTCTTCAGTGTAAATTCAATGGCAAACGTTTCCACTAGAAGTCTTTCTCAGTGTCTTCAGTGTAAATTCAATGGCAAACGTTTCCACTAGAAGTCTTTCTCAGCGTCTTCAGTGTAAATTCAATGGCAAGCGTTTCCGCTAGAAGTCTTTCTCAGCGTCTTCAGTGTAAATTCAATGGCAAACGTTTCCGCTAGAAGTCTTTCTCTGTCTCTTCAGGACATATTTGGGATTGGCAATAATGAGGGAGGGAGGGTCCAATCAAAAATCAATCAGACCGGTCCAGTGAACTAACCTGGGGACCTGCTTGGAGTAGTGCAGTGATTGTGTGATTGCAGGCAGGGCCAGCGTGTTGAAATAAACAATCTGACGCTCCTTCTCTCCCCTCTTTCCGTGCTGCAGGTGGTGCGAGGGAAGGGGCGCCGGGGCAGGCGAGGGGGGAAGCCCGTGGACCGCTCCCTGTACGTGGGGAGAGACTACGCCTCCAAGCCCCCGGCTCTCAGCCCCATCACCGAGGACCTGCATTCTGCAGCCTGCACCCCGGCCACTCCCACACACCAGGGGGCGCTGCAGGGACTCGCAGGTGAGACGCCAGGTCAGGGCGCAGGCTGCCGCGGTCCTGCAGAACTGGGAGTGTTGGTTGTGATCTCCAGTATCATAGAGCAGCGCTTCTCAAACCGGTCCGGTTTTTAAACCAGGCGACACTGGGGTCTCGAGGACCGGGTTTGAGCAGCGCTGCTGAAGAGGGATGTGGAACCTCACGCAGAGCTTCCAGAACTTCAGAACGCTCCGTCAGAGTTCTAGAAGTAACTCAAGTAAAAAAGAACAGAACATTCCGGCTGCTGCTTTTCAGCGTACCGAAGAACAACGCTGCGCGCTCTCGGGTTTGTCTGCTCGACGCGGCTGCTGAAAGCTTCACCTTTGTGAAGTCCTTCGCTTTAGTTTCCTTGCTTCTAAAGAGAGAGTGCATGGTAACAGGTGCCGCTCCCACAGGGTCCAGGTCACAATCTTTTTTTTGTTTCTCTGTTAGAAGAAGAGGCAGCGACGGGAAGCCAGCGTGACCCCGAGAACGAAGAGAACGTCCCACCCAGCTCCCCCGTCCTCGTGAAGAGAAGGAAGCCGGCCCCGAAGAGGGGGGAGGGGGACCCCAACACTGCTGCACCTCTGGAGACGACGGCAACCAGCCCCGAGGTTATTCTCCAGGCACAGGAGACCGTGCACCCCCCCGCTGCCCGGGGAGGGGAGAGCAGCCCCCCCACTAGGAACGGACTGGATCCTAAACAGGGCTGTGGGAGCGAGGGGGGAGGAGCAGAGATCGGAAAGCCAGCGGTGAGGAGGGGCAGACGCAGCGCTGGGGTGAAGAAGCCACTGGCTCTCTCGGAGAACGGGCAGCCAGGCACAGCGGCGAGCGGCAGTCTGCAGGGGGAGGTGCTGGAGACTGCAGAGCCCAGAGAGGAGGAGCGGGAGGGAGAACGAGCCTCCAGCAGCCCAGCCCGGGGCAGGAAGAGTGTGGGGGGGGCCCGGAGAGGCCGGCGCAGTGCTGTCTGGCAGCCAGAGGGACACTGCCACCGGCCCACACAGGACTCCACACCCCAGGAGCACACCCTGGCGCCCGGCCTCTCTGACTTCTCAATCGAGGACGTCCTCGCTGCGCCCCACCCCTCCCTCGCAGTGAGGCGCAGCATGAGGAACCGGCGTGACTCGGGGGCCACGGGCCTGGGCTGGGTCCCCAAGGGCTCCCCCTCTCCCAGCACCGTGCTCAAGAGGAGGGGGAGGAGGCGCAGCAGTTTCGGGGTCCCCCTGCGGACAGAGTGCAGCCTGGAGCAGACAGGATCCCCAGGAGAGGGGGGGTGCAACACAGCTGTGTGATGTTGCTGCCGCCTTTTTTTTTTTGTGGGTGTGTGTGTGTGTGTGTGGGGGGGGGGGGTGAAGTGCGGCGGGTGACCAAATAATTATTTGAGAATTTGCAAGAGAATCTGGGGTCGATTTTTATCTAGAAAACCCTCCCCCCTCCTCATTTCATGGTGTCTAATTTTCAGACCCGTTTTTAGATTCGATTTAGATTGTGAAATGGCTCCAGCAAAGCCAGTTCCTCAATGTCATGGATTCACATCTTGTTACATTTTTAGTCCCCTCCCATTCCATTCTGAAAGAGACACAAACTATTTTTTATTTTTTATATATTTTAAAAATAGAATCACTTTGTATTTTATTCGTTTTTTTGATTTATTAAAATTCTATTTTGAAAAAAAAAATAGTTGTGTTTTTGTATTGTAAACTTGGCCCACCGTTTCCCTTAACCCATCATATTCCCCTCATTCAAGAAACACAAACAGAAGTCTGAGAATCCAGATTCAAAAGTTCATTTCCTTTAGGATGTGAAGTCGGTCCTCTGCAGCGTCAATGAAGAGGTGGAGTCACTACCACCTCTCTCCACCAGAGGGTGCGGTGGAGTTGGGAAAGTAGACGTACTGTCCTGTCATTTATTACAGCGCCGCTTTGGATATTTCACTTCATATGTTGACAATTGTAAAGTCCTATATTATCATGATTTAAGTAGGGGGGAGGGAGGGGGTAATCTAAACCAATTCACTGCATTGAACATTGAAAATTGGACTGTTCTACTAATAATTCTACATGATTTATTTAATGCATTCTTTATTGAATTTGATCTTGTTTGCTAATGATTTGATTGTACTTTATAACTGTTTTATGTGTACTGTGATATTATGTAACAATTGTAAATCGCCTTGGATAAGGGCGTCTGCTAAGAAATAAATAATAATAATACAGTCATCCAAAGCGTCTCACAGAGACTAGGGGGGTGAACTCTGCATCCTCAACAACTGCTGCTGCTGCTGCTGCAGAGTCACTTCCAATAGGAGCTTGTTTGTTTTACGTCTCGTCCGAAGGACGGAGCACAAGGTTTAGTGACTTGCTCAGGGTCGGTCATACACACAGTGAACCGGGAACCATCCTGGTAAGAAACAAACACAAGATCTCTCGCTTTACTCTTTCTTCTGACATGGCTTGTCTGTCATTCCCTTTTAAATAGAATCATACATGAAAATCAAGGTAGTTGGTGTGTTCCCCGTGCAGGCTCACAGACAGACTGACTCGATACTAAACGGGTCCCCAGATTTTCAAATATATTCAGATTAATAATAGTATTTAAATCTTAATTCAGAAATAATGTACTTTTAACGGAGTAAAAACGTGCCGCTTACCGTGCCCAACTCACCCGGGACGCGGCTGCTCTGGACCCCTTTTTTAGTTGTCATTGATTATATTGATTGAAATTTCAAAAGAAGTTTAACAGCCGTTTCGTGTTTTCAACTGTTTCAGACTCGGACTTAACTGTTTTATTATAGCACTTATTATAAATTATTTAAAAACGTTCCTGCCTCGGTCTCCCTCGGGGTCGGTCTGTTGCTTCACAGTGGATTCCATCGCTCGGTCAGGTGCTCCGGAGGGTACCAGCGAGCCTCGGGGTCGGTCTGTTGCTTCACAGTGGATTCCATCGCTCGGTCAGGTGCTCCGGAGGTATCGGCGAGCCTCGGAGTCGGTCTCTTGCTACACAGTGGATTCCATCGCTCGGTCAGGAGCTCCGGAGGGTACCGGCGAGCCTCGGGGTCGGTCTGTTGCTTCACAGTGGATTCCATCGCTTGGTCAGGTGCTCCGGTGGGTACCAGCGAGCCTCGGAGTCGGTCTCTTGCTTCACAGTGGATTCCATCGCTCGGTCAGGAGCTCCGGAGGGTACCAGCGAGCCTCGGGGTCGGTCTGTTGCTTCACAGTGGATTCCATCGCTTGGTCAGGTGCTCCGGTGGGTACCAGCGAGCCTCGGAGTCGGTTTGCTGCTTCACAGTGGATTCCATCGCTCGGTCAGGTGCTCCGGAGGTATCGGCGAGCCTCGGGGTCGGTCTGTTGCTTCACAGTGGATTCCATCGCTCGGTCAGGTGCTCCGGAGGGTACCAGCGAGCCTCGGGGTCGGTCTGTTGCTTCACAGTGGATTCCATCGCTCGGTCAGGTGCTCCGGAGGGTACCAGCGAGCCTCGGGGTCGGTCTGTTGCTTCACAGTGGATTCCATCGCTCGGTCAGGAGCTCCGGAGGGTACCAGCGAGCCTCGGGGTCGGTCTCTTGCTTCACAGTGGATTCCATCGCTCGGTCAGGTGCTCCGGAGGGTACCAGCGAGCCTCGGGGTCGGTCTGTTGCTTCACAGTGGATTCCATCGCTCGGTCAGGTGCTCCGGTGGGTACCAGCGAGCCTCGGAGTCGGTTTGCTGCTTCACAGTGGATTCCATCGCTCGGTCAGGTGCTCCGGAGGGTACCAGCGAGCCTCGGGGTCGGTCTGTTGCTTCACAGTGGATTCCATCGCTCGGTCAGGAGCTCCGGAGGGTACCAGCGAGCCTTGGGGTCGGTCTCTTGCTTCACAGAGGCAGCACTACCGCGATCCTCATGCTTGCAGTCTGCATTTAATTCTGCCGTCTAATTCAGGACAGCCTGCCTAACTGGATTCAAATAAAAAAAAAATACACATAATGGAAACGGTTCAACATAATTTATTTATTTTTTTATGTTAAAATGTACAGGAGTTCTTTTGAAAGTACTTGATTCCATACAGGGGAAGAGAAGGGAGACCGAGTCGAACTGCACAGGGTTCAGCATTGCCTCCCTCACAGATCACAACGCACCATGTACAATTACAAAGGATACAAAAAGAGAAAGCAATAGAAAACAGACAGGAATACACTCAGCTCCTTTTTACATGCGGCTTTCAAAGGCATCGGGAGTCGTCCTATACACAAAAAAAAAACAAAAAGAAACCACTAGAGAACTTCAGATTTCTGTCTTTTTCTTCTTAAAATAGTTTTTAATATACTACAACAAAGATAGAAAATTCTAAAGATGAGATGGAACGGAACGCTTAAAGGCATCGTAGTCACTAAAGAGTGAGCTTACAACTTTTTTTTTTATTTTTAATTTTTTTTAATAAGATTTACCCAAGTATCCTGCTAAAAAATATAAAGTGAAACAAACAAAATGACAAGTACCAATATTAATATGTAGGATTTTTTTTTTCTTTTTTTTTTATATTATAGAAAAACATTTTCTCTCTACAAGTTTCTAAACTCGAAAACAATAAAATAAGAGGTCAGCTCTTTTACAAAAGGAAGCTGCCCCGATTGGAAAAATTCAGAAAAAAAACCAAAATAAAAAAGTCTAATATTTTTACAGTCTCCTCCCCTCCCGTTTAAAGTTAGAACATTGAAACAACAAGCATGGTATAAAACATCACGATTAAATGAACAGGTTAATGGTATGAATCACAGCTGAACGGGTTCAGGATTGAACCACAGCCGGTACACTGGGGGGAGGTGGGCGTGGCGGACATTTGACTCTTTTTTTCACCCTCTTGTGAACTCTTCTTGTCTGGCAGACTCAAGGGCTTTGCTGAACACGCAGTTAAAACGCGGCTCGATGTCGCGCATTGAAAACGTGTGTTAACAGGAAGCACAGAACAGTCATATTCTCACACAGGAAACGGCTTCTTATTATATTCATCTAAAGAAATAATACTTTCTAGTTTTAGGCCGAGGCTACACAATTATTATTTTTTTTGTTTGTTTTTTTTAATGCTGAGGTCTGGCCAGCAGTATATCAGAAATCTAAGACTGGAAGATGTGTCCCAGTGAATTCACTCAAACCAGCCTTGTTACTGCATTTCAGTACGGAGTTCAGATGAGGAAAAATAACACAAACACATCCAGAGCAGCGACATCTTGCTTTCAGTCTGCTCTGTGAGAATGCCAGACAAGTCATGAACCTTGTTTTTGTATTTCCCCCTCTCACAAAAAAAAACTCAAGGCATACAAGTCCAAAGGCTCCCCACCCCCCTCCCTCATTTCTTTCTAAACTCCTGGGCTGCACCGTTCACTGTGGAGGGACTGGTTCAGAGAGAAAGCCCAGGGTATGAAACCCCTCACCTGGGACTAGAGCAGACTCACCCCCTCACCTGGGACTAGAGCAGACTCACCCCCTCGCCTGGGACTGTCCTGACTGGAGCAGACTCACCCCCTCACCTGGGACTGTCCTGACTGGAGCAGACTCACCCCCTCACCTAGGACTGTCCTGACTGGAGCAGTCTCACCCCCTCACCTGGGACTGTCCTGACTGGAGCAGACTCACCCCCTCACCTGGGACTGTCCTGACTGGAGCAGACTCACCCCCTCACCTGGGACTAGAGCAGACTCACCCCCTCACCTGGGACTGTCCTGACTGGAGCAGACTCACCCCCTCACCTGGGACTAGAGCAGACTCACCCCCTCACCTGGGACTGTCCTGACTGGAGCAGACTAACCCCCTCACCTGGGACTGTCCTGACTGGAGCAGACTCACCCCCTAACCTAGGACTGGAGCAGACTCACCCCCTCACCTGGGACTGGAGCAGACTAACCCCCTCACCTGGGACTGGAGCAGGGGTGTCAAACTCCAGTCCTCAAGGGGGGGCCGCAGGGTCTTCTGGTTTTCATTCCAACTTAAGCTCTCAATTAACATAATTGATCTAATTATTTTTTTGTTCAATTGGACATATTTAATTTTACAGCTGATGATATAAACAATCAACTTGATTCAGACCTACAAAACATTTTGAGACCTGGAGAGAAGTGTTAAATGTGTCCAGTTAATCAAATAATTAGACTAATTAAGTAAGTGAGCGCTCGGGGTGGAGCGAAAGCCAGGAGACCCCGCGGTGCTCCGGACCCGGGTTCAGACGCTCCTCAGCGCAGCAGACCCTGTGGCCTCCAGTGTGGGTAACGGGGTGACAGTGGGTTTTCAAACCCCGTCATGACTTCTAGAATAAACCTTTTCAGATAACATAGAAAATAAAAAAGGATGTGGAATGCACACAAAGAAACAAAACATTAAAAACATTTCTTAAAAAAAAAAAAGCAGATTTTACATTTCTACATTTTTTAGTTTTTTTTTTTTTCTGTAGGTAAGGCTTCCTATTTCAATGTAAAGATCGTGTGCCGGGTTCTGAAGTCTTCAAATCCATCGCTTGTATGGATGGTTTGTTTATTTGTTTCCTCTCCACCCTCACATCATCTTCATCATCTCTCCCCTTTTCTTTTCTTAATTAAAACACTTCAGTAAAAAAAGACCAGGCTTTTCCAGAGGAGAGAGAGAGAGAGACACACAAAGAGCACAAGCTGACCTGCCCCAGGTCACAGGGAGTGCCCTTCGAAACAGAGGTCCGTCATTTCTTTCCTTTTGTATTTTCGCCACCGGAGGAAAGTCAAGCCTGTTTCTTTTATTTCTCTCGTTAGTCATTCACCCCCCCCACCCTCGCCTTATGAACAATTTGTTTGTTTCAGCCCCCTCCCTCCCCACTCGCAGGCTCATCTGCTCATGTAAGGCGACTGCTTGGGGACCCCTGCGTTCATGTAGCTGTGGTGGGAGGGCCCCGTGTACATCATGTTGCCGTGGTGATTCGGCTGCATAGGCTGCTGTGGGTAGCCCTGCCCCCCCATCATGCCCATCTGCATCTGCATGGGGTACTGGGCGGGCTGGTTCATGTAGGCCGGGTTGGTGTGGTAGCTGCTGTTCATCATGGGCTGGCCCATGCGATAGCTGGCCTGCATGGCGTTGAGCGTGTTCATGTTCATGGAGTTCACATTGTAGGCCTGGCTGGGCATCAGGTTGGGCATCATGCCCCTCTGCACCGCCAGCGTCCGCGGACCCCCCTGCATGGGCCCCCCCCGGCTGTACAGCTGCTGCTGCTGTTGCTGCTGCTGCTGCTGCTGCTGGTGGGGGGAGGGCCCCGAGGGCAGCGGGGCCGACTTGGAGCGGATGGAGATGTGGCCCTTGACCGCCATCTGGCCCTGCAGGCGCTGTGTGTGCGGGATGCCCAGGTTGGCCCCAGGCATGTTGCACTGCAGCAGCGGGGAGCCCAGGCTGGGGGGCGGGGTCATGGTGGCCTGTGCCTGGGGGTGCGGGGAGGGGGCGAGCTGGGCCAGGCCGGCCGGGTTGGACAGGGAGACGCTGGTGGCGTAGGAGACGGCCGGGTGGCTGTAGGGCATGGCGTGCGGGTCCATGATGGTGTTGGTGAGCTGCTGCAGCTTGGCCAGGCTGAAGGTGGCGGAGGGCTGGGAGGAGTAGCCGCCTGCCCCGAAGTCCTGCCCCATCCTCTCGTACAGGCTCAGGGCGCCCGAGCTGCCCGATTCGGGGATCTCCATGATCATGGGGGTGGAGGTGAAGCTGTTGCCCATGCTGCACTGGGACAGGGACGGCTGCTGCTGCTGCTGGGAAGCGCGGGGATGAGGAGGGGGAGGGGGCTGGGGAGGAGGGGCTGTCTGCTGCTGCTGCTGCTGCTTCTTCTGGGGCTGCTGGTTGCTGCTCGGGGGCCTCTCAATCACACAGCTCTGCGGAGATTTGATTTGAAGATTTGAAGAAGACTGAGGAGGAGGAGGTGGTGGGAGAGGGGGAGGAGGAGGAGGGGGTTGAGGCTGCATTAAACTACAACTGCTGTTCATCCCGGTCATCTGGGTGATCACACAGCTACTGCCAGAGTTGCTGCTGCTGCTGCTGCTGCTGTTGCTGCTGTTATTATTGCTGCTGCTGCTTTGGGACAGAACCCCCCCGGAAGACGTCAAGCCTCCTCTCGCCCCATCGCCGGCCCCGAAAGAGCAGCTGTTGGCCTGCTGGTTGGCCTGGTGGTTGATGATGTTGTTGGCGCTGCTGCTGCTGCTGCTGCCCCCCATGCTGGAGTCGTAGCTGCTCGGGTTCTCATAGTTCTCCGTGGTGCTCTCGATGCTGCCCAGGTCGCTGAAGCCACTGTCCACCACCTGCTGCGAGTGATCGGGCACCGAGGGCACGTCCATCATGGGGCTGGTCTCCATGTTCTGCAGGGAGGGAGCCGAGAGGGAGCCCTGCTCGGGGCTGATCTGGGTGTAGCCTCCCCCTCCTCCTGATGCTCCTGCCTCCAGGCCTGGGGGCACGCTGGGGCTGCTGGCCGAGCGCACGGACTGGCTGGGGTGGGGGTGCCCCGTGGAGACTGGGCTGGCGTGGCTGCAGTCCTCCCCCAGGGACAGGGAGCGGTCCCCCTCCTCTTCCTCCTCCTCATCCTCATCCTCATCCACCTGGTTGTAGCTCTGCAGGGTCTGGCAGGCGGCCAGCGTCTCCTCGCAGTCCTGGTAGGCCCCCTCTTCATGCTCCTGGGTCAGGGACTGCACAGCCTGCACCGTCTCCAGGTCCAGTTCGCTGCTGTGGTGCTGGTGGTGTTGGTGGTGTGGGTGGTGTGGGAGGTGATTCAGATGGTGATGTTGATTCATCTCTTCCTGCTCCTCTTGCTGCTGTTGCTGCTGTAGTTCTGGCTCCATCAGGCTGCTGCTGCTGCTGCTGCTTTCCTTGGCCCCGTCTCCTCTCCTTTCCTCCTCAACCTCCGGAACGTGAATCTGCTCCAAGTGCGTTTCGTTGGGAACCTGCTCTTCCTCAGAGTCCACACTGTTTCTGATCCCCTCCTCCTCCTCCTCTTCGTGGTTGTTCTCTTCAGTGCTGGTGTCTAAAGCAGAAGCAGTCTCCTGCTGCCCCCCTGCTGGCTCTCTCTTGGCAGCCTCCCTCTCCCTCTCCGCGCTCGTTCCCGTTGCCGTTGGATTCTTAATCTCCAGGGGGCCGTCGTCTTCATCATCTGCGTCGTGGTCGTCGCTGGGGTTGCCCCCAGCCGTCTCCTCCCTCTCTTCTTCCTCCAGCTCCTCTTCCTCCAGCCTCCCTCGCCTGCCTTCCGGGGACTTGGGGAGAGCGAGAGGGAGCGGGAGCGGGAGAGGAAAAGGAGGGGGCTGCTGCTGCTGCTGCTCCTCCTCCTCCTCTTGTTCCTCTTCCGTTCCTGTGTCTTTCAGCTCAGCCGCAGGGCTCCCGGAGCCCCCCGGAGCCACCACGAGTGTCTTGGACGCGCTGCTCACTTTCTCCCCCTCCTCCTCTGTTTTCTTGTTTGCCTCTTCTAGCTGCTGCTGCGTCCGTCTCTTGTGGATCTCCCCGCACTCCCTCTGCTCTGCGGCCCGTGCCTCTGCCTCTCTCTGCAGGTAGTAGCTGCGCGGCTTCCTCCCGGGCTTCATCTTGGGCCGGGCTGGCGGCGCCTCTGTCTTGGGGCTCCGGTCCTCCTCCTCAGCTGCTCCAGGCTGCCGCCCAGGATTCCTCTTCCAGTGCAGGGGCTTGCGGCTCTTGCCCTTGGGCCAGCCTTTCTTCTTCTTCTTCACCGGCGTCGCTGGCTGCAGTTCCGAAGGCTCCCCGTCCAGGTCCGGTTTGCGCAGAGTCCAGACGGGCTTCAGGACCGGAGTGTCTGAAAGGAGAGCAGGAGGAGAAATGCTGTAATAATGCAGCTTCGCAGAGAGCCTTAAAAACTACTGTGTGTTAAACAAGCTTGAGAGCAGGATACAACGAGTAGAGGAGTTTGCAATGTTCCAGTGAAAAATACCAATTACACTGGTGACTTGTAACCCACTAAGTGATCAGACAGCAGCATCTTCATAATATCTGGTTCAGTATTTGTGAGCATATTACAATAAATTAAATAAATAAATAAAATACATACATTAATAAATATCCTTGTGCCCTATTGCCAAACAAATAACATTTCCTGAAAACTGAAATATATTTTCAAAGTGTTCGATGGTAATATTGAGCAGAGGAGGCCCTAACTGGTCGGTTCCTCACCTTCCTCTTCGGACTCTCCCTCACGCTCCCGCTGCTTCCTCTTGCCGGAGGGCGTCTGTCGGAGAGCGGCTCGGGGGGGCAGGCAGCGGCGGTACCCCCGTGTGAAGGAGCTCTCCAACGTGGGCTCCAGCCGTGGCATGGACCTCTCCGAGTCCGAGTCCACGAAGGGCTCGTCCAGCACCTCGGTGGTCTCCGAGATGGTCTCCGTGACGACGCTGCTGTGGGGGTGACTGCGCCTCCGCACTCGCCGCTTCCTGAGAGGCTTCTGAACAAAACAGAGGCAGAGAGAGAGAGAGAGAGGCAGGGGGCAGAGACAGACACAAATAGAGAGTTAGAGACCGACAGAGACAGATTGTAGGACTACAGCAAATACTATACAGGGATGGAAGTAAGACTCCCATTGCATAGCAGTTTGATCCATTCCTCATTTCACTTTAATAAGACACACCTGAGCTTGTTACCTAGACACACTGGCTAGCTTAAAATTTGAACTTTTTAATATGTTTGTTATTAAATATCTGGACTCTGAAAGATCAGGGGAGCGTGCGCTCGTTACCTTGCACTTGAGTGTGGGTTTGGAGAGCGCGGGCGGAGAGCTGGCTCCCTCTTCCTCCTCCTCCTCCTCCTCCTCGCTGCTCTCGCTGAAGCACCTGCTCCTCTGGGGCTCCGCAGCTCCCTCACTCAGCCTCCTCTGCGGAGGCCTGCCCACCTGCCTCCGGGGCCCCCCCTCGCTGAGCCGTCTCTTCAGAGCCCCCTTCTGGCCCGGCCGACCCCTCCTCCTCGGGAGCTCCCCACCTTCTCCCAGCCTCCTCTTGGGAAGAGACGGCTTTCTGTCCACCGCAAGCAGCGTGGGGGGGGGCTCCTCCTCCTCCTCTTCCTCTCCCTCTCCCTCTCCCAGGGACTCCTCTGCTGCTGCAGCCGCTGCCTTCCCTTTCAGCCAGAGGCGCCCCCGCTTCCTCTTGCCCCTCCTGCCACGCCGGGTCTCTCCGTTGGTGGTGGGAGGGGGCAGTGGCGCCGGGTCAGCTGTGAGAAGGCGGCTGGGTTGACCGGAGGGGGTCGTGGACGGGGTCTTGCTGTTGGATAACACGGAGAACCGCTTGCCACCCTCTTCCTCCTTCTCCCATGAGTTCAGTAAAGGAGCTGCATTCTGCTTGCTCTGCCAAGGATACAAAAAAAAAAAACAGGAATTAGAAAAACAGTTAATACATTGATTTGTATTCTTTTTATCATCATGTTGACCAGGACTGCTGTTTTGTGGTTGCTTTTTTTCCAAATGTTTGCTAGTTAATTCAATTGGCTTCAAATGAAAGCAGTCGAAGAAATTATTAAATGTCTCTAAAATATCAATTCCAATTCCTTTCAAAGCACTGGGAATTGAATTTAAAACAGGAATTGACTCCGACCCTGCCCAGTACCGACAGGGGCAGCTTTAAGCCTGACTCTGCAGTGTGAACTGACCTCCTTGCCGGGATCTCCTCCCTCCTCCTCCTCCTCCTCCTCTGACAGCACAGTGTTGGACACGATGACGGGGGTCCAGTGCAGACTCTCGGGGTGCAGCTCGATGTGCCGAGGCCGAGCTCGCAGCCTGGCCATGTGCTCCAGGATCATCTTCTCTCTGCGGAGCAGCACGAGCCTGCAGGGGGAGAGGCAGGAGAGTCGAGAGTGGATTCAGGGCAGAGCTCACTGGAGACCAGAGTCGCCTCTGCAGCACAGTCACCCAGGAGGAGTATCCGTGAATACTGATTTATGCAGGCATCGTAAGAATGCAAACAAGCAAACTGCTGACATCATAAAAGAGAAAGTGTCAAACAAGACGCCCACTGCACAGCAGTTTGATCCACTACTTGATTTTACTACAAGTTTAATCACACACACCTGAGCTTGTTACCTATACACTGGGACTGGTATTACAAACCTGGAATGGGTGACACTGCTGTGCAATAGCAGCTGGTTTAATAGACCTGGATTAGCACTAGGTGTTGGACTTCTTTGCCTAAAGCAAGGAGTAGTGTGAATCAGGGTCTGTGAAGCTAGCAGTACGAGTGTTGATTCCCACGCCCTGGGCTGGCGTTTGTTATGTTTTGCGGTGGACCCGGCTGGCTGCTTACCGGCCCCCGCGGGGCTCCAGCATGCCCAGCTGCTGCAGCGTGGCGGTGATGTCCTGGGGGCAGATCCCCGTCAGCTTGCTCAGCTTCTTGATGGTCAGCTGCTTGTCGTGGCAGCGGTGAAGGCACTCCAGGAGGACACTCTTCCAGTACGCCATGTAGGAGAGGCGGCCCAGGTCTGACAGAGGCTTCTCCGGGGAGCCAGCCCGGCCCTCACGCTTCGACAGCAGGTAGCCTGCGGGAGGGGAGGGGGAGAGACGAGGGTTACACCCGAGCCATCATTCTGACGGAATACATTTCAAGCAGCGTTTGTTTGAATATCTGTCCCAGGATTATACTATAAAACAAACTTAATTTACAGTTAGTTGTGAGAGTGTACTTTGTTGTGGTGGACTTTAAGTCCCAGGCAACACCACATTGCAGAGCAGTTTGATTCCTGGTTTTACTATGAGTTAAATAATCACACACACCTGAGATTGTTACCTAGACACACTGAGGCTAATCAAGCTGGTAGACCACTACACTTGCTCTATTAAACTGTAGATTATTCCAGTGAGTCAGGAGAGGTTTGAGCTTGTCCCTTTCGAAGCTGCACTTTATGTCGCCTGGTCAGTGAGTGTCGAGTGCTCTTTCATCACTCCCGGACAGTCAGTACTCACTGAAGTCGATGAGGAACCGGCCGTAGCCCTTGCGCTGGTACTGTGGAAGAATCATGATGCAGGACACGTTGTACTTCTGCTGACAATGCTTCTCCTGAACGAAGCAGAGGGAGACAAACAGAAAAAAACACTGAGAACTGCACTGCAGGAAACAGGGCGAGAGAAACGTCACCGAGCTACACAAAACCCATTTGAGAACGTCAGGGCCGCAGACCACACACTTGGAGAATTAGAAGGGGGAAATCGAACGCCCCGATGATGCAGCGCACTGTCAGGTGACCCACCTTGGAGAAATACCCGACCAGGTGGCAGCCCTTGGCATCGTTCTGCGTCAGCACGTAGAAGAGGAACGGCTCCACATCATAGTAAAGCGTCTTGTGGTCCAGGAAGAGCTTGGCGAGCAGGCAGAGGTTCTGGCAGTAGATCGTACTGACGTTTCCGTCCACCTGAACACAGGAGAGAGGAGTCAGAGACTGAGCCACACAGCAAGAGAAGAGAGAGAGAGAGAGAGAGAGAGAGGGAGAGAGA
Source organism: Acipenser ruthenus (assembly GCF_902713425.1). Taxonomy (NCBI): domain Eukaryota; kingdom Metazoa; phylum Chordata; class Actinopteri; order Acipenseriformes; family Acipenseridae; genus Acipenser; species Acipenser ruthenus. The sequence goes on along the minus strand of NW_026708148.1, from coordinate 80,965 downwards.
GAGAGAGAGAGAGAGAGAGGTCAGAGACTGAGCCACACAGCAAGAGGAGAGAGATAGAGAGAGAGAGAGAGAGAGAGAGAGAGAGAGAGAGAGAGAGAGAGAAAGAGAGAGAGAGGAGTGAAAGAAGAGACAGAGACTGAGCCACACAGCAAGAGGAGAAACACGAGAGAGAGAGAGAGAGAGAGAGAGAGGTCAGAGACTGAGCCACACAGCAAGGGGAGACACACACAGGAGAGAGAGACAGAGAGACAGAGAGAGAGATACTACCTGCTCATGAATTTTTTTTTTATTTTTTTTTTATTTTTTAAATAATTCTTTCTGATGAATGAATGAATCCCAGCAGGCAAAAAAAAACTAAGCAAAAACAGAAAGCAGTTGCACAGAGACACTGACCTCGAACACAGAGACGTTGCCTTGCCTATAGATCTCATTGGCAGGAGGGTGGAACCAGCCACACTTCCTCATGTGCTGGTAGAGGATGCTTCTGCTCTTCATGTACCGGAGACAGAACTCACACAGGTACAGCTTGGGCAGTCTGGCAGAGAGCAAAGCAAGCCAAACGACAGCGTCATTGTAAACCATGAACAGCCAAACGAAACGCCACATTTCAGGACGCTTCGGATCCACTACATCTGACTTCTCATCTCTGGCATTCTGAGGACATGGAGCACGGCGCTCGCTATGCGTGGGGTTATTTATTTATTTGAAATGAAACATGATACAGTATTCAACTTTATTCAAACACCTCAAGATTTGTCATTTATATCCTTTATATACCTACCTGCATGAAAACCACAGGGTGTGAGAATTTCAATTTCCACTCAGTAATCAGTGATATAGAAACAATAGTGAAAATGTTTCGACCTCTTTGTGCTTTAATCAGGCGTCTTAAACAACTTCTAAAAAGTCTCCTGCGTTTTATCACGTGTGGCTCCGTGTTCCTTTTCTCTCACTATTTTAAATGAATCACACGTGTGGTCTATTAAAATCATCCATTAAATGAGAGAATCGCTCACTTGCCTGTTTTGACAGTTACATTGGTTTGATTTTATATGCAAAATAAATCCAATACAGAAGCAATGGGGTGTTCTAATAAATTTGCGCACTACTGTCAATATGTACAGTCAGAACTAATTTCGCTTCATAAAGTTTAACGAAACCTGCTGAATAATGTTACGTTAACATATTGAATTACACACCGCTTTGGAGTTTTCCAGATACTAACAAATTGAAAAATGTGAAAAATTTCAAAATCTAGCTTCAAATACTACTGTACTACTATTATGGCTTCTGGTAGACACCTGCAGTATAATTGTGTAGTTTCTTTGATTACATGATGATAAATAAAAGATCTAAATTAAGTTCGTAGTTTTTTTTTTTTTTTAAACTATCTCAATCTTAATTCTAGCTGATGTAAAACCTTTGGCCAGAGCTGTACAGCTGACCCTGTTTGAGGGGTCTTCACGTTTCACAAATCTGGGTGATGGAACAAGACAGGAAAAAATCAACCACAAGTTCAGATAGCAATGACTTCTGTTAAAATATAGTATTTGTTTTTATTGTTATTACAATGTTGAAGGGACATCTGATGCGGACGCACGCATATTCTTTTCAGTTGTTAAACTCAAGTCCTTGATTTTTCTTTTTTTATCGGTTCTGATTTGAATGGAAGTTGTTCCTTTTTGATTAACTTGATTAAATTTAGTTATCGTCAGTTAAAAAAATAATTATGTTTGTTATTTATTTTGATTAACTTGATTAAATTTAGTTATCGTCAGTTAAAAAAATAATTATGTTTGTTATTTATTTTGAAAAAATAAACCGTCATTGCATCGATTATCGTTGATAAATGCCTATAAGATAATCAAATAAGAAATGAGGTTGCAGATTGTACAACTATGGTCAACTGTACATATTAAACTCACACTCCAGAAGTGAAGTGCGCAGTGAGAGGAGGTGTGATACACCTGCAGGTCCCTGTCCACAGAGAGGGACAGCACTGGCAGGCCCTGCTGGTGACGGGCCAGTCTGTATCAAATCAGTGCCAGCTTACAAACTAGCAGCCTGGCTGTCTAAATACAATTGACCTGGCCCTGCAGCTGCATGCAAATTGTACCAAGCAGCCAGACCTGAAGCTTGCTATGATCTACAGCTCTAAAATGTGCTTCTGCCTCAGCCACAGCACCTGAAACCATGGCAACAGACACAACTAAACAGGATGTGAACCTCGAATTAGCCCCCATCTGTAAGCAAAGATGAAAGCAGAGAGGTGGCAAGTGTAAACCACATTGTACGCACACTGCGTCTGTATGGAAAAGTCTCTCTGCTGCCAATTTCAGTTATCTTCTTTTATCTTCTGCTTAGTCTAGTTATATTTAACTCCCCGTTTTTTTTTTGGTTCAATTGTGGTTCAAGTATGGTGTTGGAGATTCAAAATAATTTCAATGTTATTTTCATTATCATTATTATTATTCTGTATGCGTTGTATGAAAACAAGTCACCGATGTTGATGAAAAATAAATCTGAGCCATGGTTTCCTAATAGCTAGTGCAAGCTTAACAAATTAAAAGCAAGGAAACGGGAATTCAAAAGCAGAGAAAGCCTTAAGCGCACTTTCACATTTCACATGAACTCCACAGCACCTGGGCGTCTGGGGACACTGCCAATCGGCTTGGCAGAACTGGAGCGTTTACTTTTGCTCTCATTGAGTTACATTTCAGGTCACTGGCCTGCAATAATAATAATAATAATAATAATAATAATAATAATAAAATAATAAATAATAATAAAAAGCAAGCATGCGGGGAAAACTCGCTTAAAGCACGAGACATCTGCGAGAGCAAAGATTACAAAAGCAGTTTGTTTTATTTATTAAAAGGTTAGGGCTTGCTTTGGGTCAGCGGTAATACTTGAAGTATTAGCTGATGCATTGTACCAGGCTGTGCTGCAAGTTAAGCTTTGAGACTCATCATGTGTACAGCGTTGTACAAGACAAAGTCAGGGCCAGGCTGTGGTCCTGGGGCTGCAGTGGAAGTGGAGGCTGTACCTGCTGTATTCCTGTGGGTACGGTGAAGAGTACCACGTCTGGATCTCATACTTCCCAAACTCGATGACCGAAGGACAGCGCACCTGTGGATCTGGGGGTCCGGTCACCCCGACTTTCTGCAAATCCGAAACAAACAGACAGATCAGAGATCAGATCAGAACCCTGCATTCCATAATGCACAGTGCCTATGACCAGGGACCAGGTCCTGACAAGGAATCACAGCACATGAATGTACAGCTATGGCCATCACCCTACAAAATGAACTACTTTCACTTCATAAAGTCGAATGAAACCTGCGGAACAATGTGACGTTAACATATTGAATTACACACCTCTTTGGAGTTTTCCCATATACTTAACAAAAAACTGACCAATCAAAAAAATGTGACATTTTGAAATCTAACATGAAACACTGTATAACTATCATTTTTTGCGATATCATTTTGTAGTTTCTTTCATTGCATGACGTTAAATAAAAGATCTAAATGTTAATATGTATGCTGTTACTCTGCAAGTCGATATTCATTAAACCCAGCTCAACCGTCATATTGGACAAGAAGACTGACTCCAGGATCTCAATTGATTTTTGTTGGCAGAGTGAAGTTGTGTAAACGGAGAAGCACCTGCCCAGTGTTCAGCACCATGCCCTTCATAACACCTCCTTCCCAGGTGACCTGCGTTACTGACTGCATGTCACTTCATGGACTGATCATGAACACAGCGCTCTCTTTTCCTGGGCAGGTTATTAAACTACTACCTTGTCTTGAATGGAAACTTAGAGCTTGTGTAACCAAAAGGCATAGCTGGTCTGCTCAATGAGAGACCAAACAAACAGAGAACACCAATGCAGGTTCTGTTTTATCTAATTAAATCACATATTAACACAAAGTTTGACTCCCACCCCCCGAAAGAATTACTGATGAGGATCTGTAGTGAATAGCTTTTAGAATATAGTCCAATGTGTCCAAGCACACACACACACACAAATATGCAATGGCACAAACTGCAAAGCACTGTGGAGTCTTACTGCAAGACAGACAACGATCTGCTCTCCAGGGGACATTTACACACACACACACACACACACAATTAAATGTTTCAGAAAGGGACTACCTGCTCTGTTGCTGCCTCTCCCAGCTCCCTCCCCTCTCCTTCCCAACTCTCTGCCAGCAGGATTCCCAGTGGGAATGCAGAGGCCCGGCTCCAGTACAGCTGCATGCACATGGAGGAACAGCGAAGACACACCGACACGCACGACAACTCTGACACCCGCGGGGCAGACAGGCAGACGGGCTTCTGTGCTGTGAGCTGAACTGAGCTGAGCGCACCAGCTCTGGGGCCCCTCACCCTCTCTGTGAGAGAATGCATTTCCGTTTCCCCAGGTGCTGTGCTGACAACAGACCTCACTGCTGCTGCTGCTGCTGAATTCAGTGGTTTAAATCAACCAACTCGCTTCCAAAAACTGCACACTTCAAAAGAAGCATTTTAGTTTGTGCGAGTGTAGTGCTAGCTCTTTTCGAGCAGTGTACTTGTGAGAGGACACAAACCAGGGTCGGGCTCAATTCCAATCCATTTCCCGATATCTTTTTAAAATCAATTCCCAATTCCATATCCCGATTCCATTTTTAATCAATTCCAACACGTCACTGACCAAAACTGCAATTAGCGGTATTCTGTTAAAATGAGCTTCTCACAGTGGCAAAGGAATTGGAATTGCCCCTGACCCTGGACACAATGTCCGTATGGAAACCCCTGTTTATTTAGCAGTCTGACCCCAACGCAGGGCAATGCAGAGACCTCACAGTGATGAATTGAACTGGGTGGAGCCCTGGGTTACACAGCCGGTAGTGAAGCGCTCCACTGGACTGCACAAGAGCCACAGCAAACTAACACAGCACTACCCATAGATTGCTATTTTAAAAACAGGGGTCAGCTATCCTTCAGGGGATCCTTTCTCTTTTATTATTCATCCCAGATCTCCAGTGATGCCGATTTAAAAGTGAGCTGCATTTAATCCGGGATCTGCTTAAAGAAAGCAAACGGTTAACTGATGTCTAAAAAGACTGATTAAATTGGTCAAATTTTTCTATTTAAAAGGAGATGCTTTTTCTTGTTTTTAGAACTGGGGCTTGGCTGTAAAACTAAAAATAAACCTTGTTGTGAATTTGAATCACATTGCCTAAAGCTATAACAAAAAAAAAGCTCTTGTGGTTTTCAATGGGGCACGCAAATAAAAACAGAACACAAGAACAGACAAACTCCTCGCTTCCAGCTGACTAAAGCACAGTGCAGTTTCCATCCCCCCCCCCCTCGAGCCCGTATGCCGAGGCTTGTATTGTAAGCTCAGCCTGCTTGGGGCCTCTCCTGTCTGCCATCCACACACACACACAATGCAAATAAGTCATGCTTCCAACAAGAATCGCAGGGAGAAGAATAGCAGGCTGCTTCCCTCCGCGCTCCTGCACGGCTCCCTGTGGTTCCGGGCTGTCTGCTCTCATTATCAGCCTGCCTGCCTTTCCTGGGATCACAGGGAGTGAGGATGGGAGGGAGAAGGGTAGAAGGACTTTCGTATTCCGATATGAAAATTACTATTTTTATTTTTATTAAACAAGAAGCTGTTCAGAAAGCATTGCAATATGGAATAAAGCAAAACAATGAATTGCTTGCATGTATAAAAACTAGATCAATAAATAATAACCTATTAATACCTATTATAATCATTCAAGCTGCTTGCATAACCTCGCTGCCCCGTTCAATTTATAAAACAGGCTTTAACTTGAAGAAACTGTTAGACCGCATCTCTTTAAGCCTCTACAGACGTTTAACCCTTTAAGGTACAAATAAAAACAATGCTAACTTTCTTATTTTTTTGCAACAAGCTTTTGCACGAAACAGGGTTTCAAACGTACCGACAGGTTGGACCTGGTCGGTCATCCGAATGATCGGTTTCATCCTCGTGATACTCGAGTCGCTCTCAAAATGTATTTTTGAAAAAAAAACCGCTAGAACAACATGCGTTCGATTCCTTGTGTACCTTCAGGGGTTAAACAATGAGAATGAATTCCTTGGGATAATCCCCTCGGCAGAGTCAGGGAGTCTTTTCCTTGTAGGGTCAGAGGGCATCAGGCAGCGTTTAGTCACATCAGTCATCCCAGGGGAAGCAGCAGCTTGGAGCTCAGTGCAGGAATGCAGGAGCACCCCCTCCACATGCAGAGGGTGGGAAAGCAGCTTTCAAACAGGCAAGCTTCAGGGGGATTCCATTTTGCAGCATTGTACAGCATTTCAGAGCCATTATTTTGTTTTGGATTAAAACGCCATCAGAAGGACCCCCACCTACGGGAAGGTGGCAATAACCCTTCGATTTCCCAAAAGGTTTGGTCTTGTGTAGGTAGTCACGATGGTTTTCCTCCAGCCTTAATTCAATATAACTTTATGGAGTGACTACCCTGACTCCCAGCTGAGAATGCATACCTGCAGTGCTAGCTCCTGAATGTGCCTGAACAGTTCGATGTCTTTCTCTGACATGATCTCCTGGCTCCCCAGCAACCTGTCTTCACCGTCCCGCCTGTCATCCCACGAGTCCTGATTGTCTGGAGAGAGAGACAATTAAAATGAAAACAGGTGCGTTCGGGACACCTAGGTGTCTCTAATATGCAAGAGACTGCCACGTGATCTTCCATGCAATCTGTCAGGTGGGGCAAACGACTCCTTATCAAACCAGACCACAGACCTGCCATTCCCAACATGCTGCATCTTTACTGTTTCGTTTAAATGAATCTAAAATGTATATGTAGATACAGATATATCAATATATAGTAGTATTATTAAGTGGAGTTGCATGTCTACTTCAAAGTCTTATAAAAATGAAATATAAAAAACAGAAGATGCTCACGCTTCCAAAACAAACAAAAAAAAATTCTGAATGAAATTCGGGTTGTTGGAGTATGTGGGTGGGAGGCAGAATCGCTTCACTAACCCTGCTCCCAAGTCACCACACCTCAGTGTAAGACACCTGACACTATCCCTAGTAAAGAACAGGCTTATTAAAAGCGTGGCCCCGGCTCACCTCCTGGCCAGTCTGAAGTGCTGGATTTGCGCTCCCCTTTCTTCCGGATCCTGTATTGCTCCGAGTAGTCCACCACCTCGCCCCGGGCTTTGCGCCCGTCCGCGGAGGGGGTGAAGAATTTGGTCAGGCCGTCGATGAGCCCTTTGGTTTTTTTGTTGAGCCGGATCCCCGCTCCGTCCCCGAAGTCGAACAGCAGGTGGTCATCGCCAGGGTAACCCCCTGAGGAGGAGGAGGAGGAGGAGCAGGGGGAGGAAGGGGGCGACGAGGAGCCGCGGGACAGTTTGGAGAGCTTGCGTCTCCGCCCCCGACCCAGGCCCGGCCTGCCACGCAGCTTCTTAAAGGGGCCTTTCGATCTGAGGGGACGAAAAACAAACAAACTGCCCTTTAATACGGAGCCTGTGACCGTCTCATACACTGAACTCTCAACTGATGCACTATCCTTGCACTACTATTCTGTCACTGTAATCCTAACTTGTTACTTCTTATCTTGTATTGTATTCTAGTAGTATTTGCACTCACTGTAAACTACACTGTATTTAAATGTTATTTTTGCACTGTAACCTTGTATTGCCCTGGAACCCCTGTAAGTCGCCTTGGATAAAGATCCATTCCTGATTTTACAATGAGTTTCTTAAGACACACCCACGCTTGTTGCCTATACATACTGTAGCTAATCAAGCTGGAATGGATGCAGCTGCAAGGCAATAGGGGTCTTAATACAGAATCGCTTGCACTGCACACAGTTGAAAGGAAAGGCTGGTCTGTGATAAAAGGCACATACGCTGCGTTCTGCTTCTTTAACCTGTTCTTGGGACGGCCCAGGGGCGCCGTGTAGCGCCGTTTGATCTGCGCTGCTTTTTTGTGTAAGAGCTTTCTTCCCTTTTTCCGCGGCCGACAGATCTGACAGATCCACATTCCTGCAAAACACAAACATGTTGAAAAAATAATAATAATAATCTATTACTGTTTTTATCAAGCGTTTCTGCCCCGTTTGAATGACTTGTCTGACTGCGGCTGATTTTAATAATGCTATTTCTTGCTGCCTTCTGCCAGCACCCCCTTGTAAACGAGATAGACCTCAAGGGTTCTATCCTGATTAAATAGACATTTAAATGTAATTTCATATTTTGAGATGAACAATATTAATTTGGTTTAGCCTTTGGAATACCTTACCACCACTGTCCCATTGTTTGAAAAGGCATCTCTTGGTGTGTTGCCTTAAGGATGTGAATTGAATTTAAACAGCTGACTAACAAATAAAAATGTTTCTTATTCATTTTAAACAATTACTTTTTAATCCTAATGCTCTGCTACAGCGCTGAGAACCTGGTAATAACTCCTCCACCCTACACTATGACAGAGAGCTGCAGTGTGACACATGCTTGATATTGTGTCTGTTTCAATGCAATACAATGTATACCACGTTACAAGAAGACCAGCACTCAGGTCACATCTTTTAAAAAAATTGGTTTCTTTATTTCTTCATTTTAAATAACGCGAGCACAGACGCACTCAGGAAGGCATCCAGCCTCAAAGTGAGTGCTGGTCTTCCTCCAGTAACATGTGATATTTCTCTTTGACCAAAGCACTCGCAGTGAAGTGAATGGACTGTGATTCCAATTGTTCTTTGGAACTGAGCAAGCCCTTTGATAGTTTAATAAAAAGGTATAACGAAATGCAGAAAGCGAATGACATTTGTTTGCGCAATCGTGCGATTCAGATGCGGGGAGCGAGTTCTTGGAAAACCTGATCAACTGATAATTACAGAAGGAAATGTTTTGCTCACCTTTGGGCATCCGTGTGAGTGGAGGGTCGCAGCACTCCATGTGAAACCCGCGGTCACACGAGTCACAGAACAGCATGTTATCCTGCAACACAGACACAAGGAGCAGCTATTAACATGGGGCTCCATGCTAAAACCAACACACACCGGACACAAAGCGGTTAAAGAAAAGGGCTTGATACCAGGAGGGTCCCGGTTCAAATTCCAGCTCAGCCACTGACTCACTGTGTGTGATCCTGAGCAAGTCACTGAACCTCCTTGTGCTCCGTCCTTCGGATGAGGCGTAAAACAAACGAGCTCCTATTGGAGGTGACTCTGCAGCAGCAGCAGCAGCAGTTGTTGATGAAGCAGAGTTCACCCCCTAGTCTCCAAGTCGCTTTGGATAAAAGCGACTGCTAAATGACTAATTAATAATAATTAAGTACAACATTATCACACAGACACAGCACCCGTTACAGCACTGTATAGACACATCACATCCATACATTTTTATTGTGCAGCTAAAGCCTGTATTTTGAATATGACATGTAAACTATTGCAGTTACAGACACACTGTAAACATTATAACCCTCCGACACAAGCAGTATAGGAAATGAGCCCCGTGTGGCAGTCTGTGATGTACAAAGCCCCCCCCTGCCTCACAGCTAGTGGGCTGCTTGGTCACCTCGATACAGAGGCAGCTGGTTCAGCCCCTGCTGTTCCCTGGCTTGGCTTGTCACGAGACGCTCCAGGTAGCTGTTTGTTACACACATGATCTATTTTAGGACTGTTCTAATTCAGGAACAGCACAGGAGGAGGCTGGCACTGAAGGACAGGTACACGCTGATCACCACCTCTCTATTGGCCGAGATTATATATATATATATATATATATATATATATATATACACACACACACACACACACAGACACAGTGCTCCCTCGCTATAACACGGGTCTCCAGGGACAAACAATATGAGCGTTTTAACCGAAGACCGTTATAAACGGGGGAGGGGGAGGGGGAGGGGGAGGGGGAGGGGGAGGGGGGGCCCCTTGGATTGCCGCCCCCCCCCCCCCCCCCCCCGTTGAGATCCACTGGGTAAAGGTGATGGATTCACTACTACAACACTTCAGATCAGCTGCTCACATATAGTTTACTTTGAGTTGTTGGGATCACAAGTTTTTGAAGATTCTGATCAAAGATTGCTAAATGACAAGCTTGGTTTCTTCTCACCCAAACTAAGCTGTATTAATAACAGTCAAACGTTGTTATAATAATGAAAAACACTAGTGGAGGCTTTGAGTAAATTATTGATGCTCCTAACATCTCTATATATTGTAACTCCTGAATGCGTCCAACACTTTTGCACAGCAGTGTATATATATATATATATATATATATATATATATAATTTACAATCTGCAGCCCACACCAGCTGCTGCTACTGTTTCTCTAATGATTTTGCTAATCTGAAAATCTCTTTAAAACACAGTGCATGCATGCAAACATCATCCATGCTCCTCTATCTTCCACAGTAAGCTGAGACTATAAAGAAAGAGCAGTCAGTCGCCACTTACCGCATTTTTCCCCTGGTCTTGACAAGAACTACACGTCTTGCACTCTATGCACTGCCACTGCAAGGCTTTCACTCGAACCGTCAACTCTGCAGAGAACTTCAGACATGACGGGTGACCTGAGAGAGAAAAACAACAACAGCAGCAATAATAATAAAAAGAAATCTACTCCCATTTGTTTTATATCCTTCTCTAATATATCGAACTGTAGTGCAGCTGGAGGCACACACTGGAGTTCAAGGTGACTTTCCTGCGAGGGTTTTTAAAGAATCCACAGGAATGCGAATGGCTGCTGTCATGTAATATTAGTACTATCTTTATTTTATATAGCGCCTTTCATAGTGGACCACCATCACAAAGCGCTTTACAGAGGTAGGTTGTGAACTGTGCATTATATGCAGAGTCATTTACAATAGGACATTGATTTAACATCTCATCCGCAGGACGGAGCACAAGGAGGTGAAGTGACTTGCTCAGAGTCACACGCAGTGAGTCAGTCAGTGGCAGAGGTGGGATTTGAACCGGTGACCTTCTGGTTAAAAGCCCTGGACTTTAACCACTGGCTCACACTGCTTCCTGAAAACCTCCACTAGCTCTGCTCAACCCCAGTGCAATGTGAATGCGTGTTCCCATGCTAGGCAGCAGGGTCGGGAGCAATTCCTGGTTTTTCGATTCTAATTACTTTTTAAAATCAATTCCCAATTCCCTTCGAAAGAATTGGAATTGACACTTTAAAAAGACATAACTGATGTGATTGTTTCAACTGCTTTCATTTGAAGCCAATGTATTTGACTAACAGTGCCTTCAATTATTATTATTATTTGTTTATTTAGCAGACGCCTTTATCCAAGGCGACTTACAGAGACTCGGGTGTGTGAACTATGCGTCAGCTGCAGAGTCACTTACAATTACGTCTCACCCGAAAGACAGAGCACAAGGAGGTTAAGTGACTTGCTCAGGGTCACACAGTGAGTCAGTGGCTGAGGTGGGATTTGAACCGGGGACCTCCTAGTTACAAGCCCTTTTCTTTAACCACTGCACCACACAGCCTCCTTATTGAAGTAATTGAAGTAATTTGTTGCCACCGAGATCAACGACGTGTTAGAATTGATTAAAAGGGAATGGGAATTGGAAATTTATTTTAAAAAAAGGAATTGAAGTTGAAAAACAGGAATTAACCCCAACCCTGCTCAGCAGAGCAGACAGAACCCCGATCTCCAGTGTCCCTGCCCCCCAGCCCCACACAGCGCCCCTATCCCAGTGTGCCAGCCCCACACAGCGCTCCTATCCCAGTGTCCCTGCCCCCCAGCCCCACACAGCGCCCCTATCCCAGTGTGCCAGCCCCACACAGCGCTCCTATCCCAGTGTCCCTGCCCCACAGCCCCACACAGCGCCCCTATCCCAGTGTCCCAGCCCCACACAGCGCCCCTATCCCAGTGTCCCTGCCCCCCAGCCTCACACAGCGCCCCTATCCCAGTGTCCCAGCCCCACACAGCGCTCCTATCCCAGTGTCCCTGCCCCTCAGCCCCACACAGCGCCCCGATCCCAGTGTCCCAGCCTCACACAGCGCCCCTATCCCAGTGTTCCAGCCCCACATAGCGCCCCTATCCCAGTGTCCCTGCCCCCCAGCCTCACACACCGCTGTTGCCGCAGTCCGCGCAGGAGATCAGCTCCTCTGGGTTCTTGTCCCGGTTCTGCTCCTTCGTCCCGAGGCAGAAGCTGCAGATGGGAATGGGCTCGGCAACCGGCTGCAGAGAGGAGGGGAAACAAACAGAAAAACAAACCATCACATGAGAAACTCCATGAAGGTGACAAAGCATTGCTTACAAAGCAGCACTGGCAGAGAACTGAGCGCTGAAATTCACAGCTGAGTCGGGTTTCTTTAAACAATTAGTGGTTCTTTGTTCCTCCGACTGGTCCGCGAAATAAGCAATGCTGTCATTGTTATCTGAGCCCAATTTAATATCCAGCTTAGCTGAAGCAATTCCCACAGGCTAATCTACCGAAGGAACAAAAAAAAAAAAAAAGAGTCTAACCTGGCGAATACAACACCGCAATGTAAATGATACCTTTTTAATCTAGTGAAGACAAGCCTGGCCTTGTAATGGATTAAACCAACACACCTCCTCACTAAACAGTAGATGGCAGTATTCAATGTAAAGGTGGCTCCCTACAGAGCTCACTGCTGCTGAACAGCGCTGCTAGGTAACTAGAGCCACATTTCCGCTATCCAGTGTTAGTTATCAGATGCATGCTCACATGTTCTTGTTGAGTACAGGTTTTAAAAAAATAATAATAATTTTGCAAAATAAATTGGTAGGTTCTTTTTGCACAGATAAATCATGAAAAACTTGCAACAAAAATCCCAAGTTTGTCCAAAAAAAGTGTCTCTTTGGTGAGCTGAGCAAATCGACCACAAATATAAAAACACACTGCAAATCCACATCAACCTCAAACACAGCACAAGCGCAAAATATTGACAAAACTTCAGAGCGGAAAACCACCTGTCTGTCTCGCTAGACTAAATACAGCAAGTTCCTGACAGGTCATGCTTCCCTAAAACCCTGGTTTTATCTACTAGAGAAGTGAAAATTACAGGAGGAGGGGGAAACTGTGGACTGTCAGAAACAAAAACATCATTGCTCAGTTCATGGTAGAATTATCGAACCCTCTTCAAGTGCTTCATGCATCCTCTAGGTATGCCAGGCTTCCCCGACACACACTGCCCCAATGCAGCTCCTGTATCAAACTCGCTGCTTGTTAGTCAATTAAATTGGCTTCAAATGAAAGCAGTTGAACAAGCACAACAATGTCTGTAAATGATCAATTCAGATTCCTTCGAAGGAATTGATTTTAAAAATTCTTCAAAAGCAATTATTCACAAGCACAGGCAGCCCTGCCTTTCAGTGAGTTCCCACACTCCTATTGAACGAGTCGCTGGCACGCTGCCTCAGCAGTTGTATCCACACCCTCCCTCTACAGCAGGAGGGGAGTTCTGTTTTCAGTATAATGATCCTTAGCTAGAAAGCTCATTTCTGGCCTGGCCTATGTTTCCCACACAAAGGGACAGTGTGCCAGGCTGAGATACACAGCATACCGCTCTGGCCAAAAGTTTTGCGTCACCTAGAAATGTATTAAATAAAGTATACAAACATAATTTAGATCTTTTATTTAACATTGTGTAATCAAAGAAACTACAAAATGATACTGCAAAAGTCACATTTTTCAATTTTATATGGAAAACTCAAAGCTTATGTAATTCAATGTGTCAACCTAACATTATTCAGCAGGTTTAATTCGACTAAGTAAAATTACTTCATTCTATACAGAGGGTGACACAAAACTTTTGGCCAGAGCTGTATAGTCTTACACACACACTTCTTGGCAAAAACACGCAACAGCTGCACCTTCTCCACTGTACTCTAAGCAAAGGAACAACTTGAATTTGTGATTCATTTTATAGAAATATCTTAAATAACTGGCAATGTAAAATCACCTTCCACCACCAACACCAAAACCACACTGGCAAACCACAAACAGATCAGACATCAGTCACTTCAAATTAAAAACACACAATTCTAGAGCACAAACTTACTTCCCCTAAAGGAATGAATCTTTCAAACACACCTCTACGTATGAAACCATTTAATTTGTTTGTTTTTTCCATACGGCTATGCATACTCTTTTGAAGCCCTCAGAACAGTGGTTTCAAAGTGTTCATAGAAGTCGGTACGAGGGCTTTCCCAGACTTCAGGGGTCTCGTCATTGAAACAGACCCAGGGAGAGGATTCACTTTCAATGCAAGCAGCGACTACCTCACAGTGCTGTCTGATGAGGATTGTGCATGATAAAAAAAAATAATTAAAAAAAAAAATGCTTCTAGCAGTGCCCAAGATGATGAAATCGGGGCCCACGTTAATCTTTGCTGAACTGTGTCGTCACCCCCCCCCCCCCCCCCCCCATATCACTGTCTTATCTTACAGTAAGAAATCATTTAACAGACACAGAGAACCGGGTGAGAATTACTGGTCAGATAACAGCTGTAATAAGAGGGCTGATCAATCTAGAGCAGAAACAGCAGGAGATTTGATTTCTCAGATTGCTAAAGACTCAATGCTGATCATTTCAGTAAAGCGTTTTAAAAAAGAAAAGGTAGTTCTTAGAAAAAAAAAAGTATATATCATTTTTTTTTTTTTTTAATCACGCATCACCATCTAACCACACTTTGAAACAGATGAAACTCAAATGAGCTGCAATAACAGCCGACCACACCAGCACACTTGACTGAGTTTCTTAAAGCAAAGTGTGTGTTAATCCTCAGGCTTTATTAATCTATTAGCCTCCCCTCAGATAAAAACACAAATAAATGCATCTGTACAATATGTTGTTGTTTCCCTGCAGCTATTACCCCATTTAGTCTCTGAACATTCCCCCTCGACAGCATCCTCCACTTCATTACTTAATCGCTCATCATACCACGACTAGCAAAACAATAAAACATACAAGTACGCACAATTATATTAAAGGGCACCCCCCCTCCCCTCTACAAAACCTTGTTTACAGAACAACGCTTCCCAATTCAACTGTAGAAGAAAGCCATCATAATGCAGCCGCAGCAGCAGCAGGGACCGGGAACATCGATTCTGAAAGCACAGCCCCAGGGACTCCACGCTCCCAGCTCCAGTCTAACGACTAATTAAAAACAATAAATCATACTGAAAACAAGCCGGGTTTTACGGTGGCTGACTGGTGGAAGGTCAGCAGAAGCTGTGGTGAAGTCAAGGAAAGCCTCTCCCGCTCTCAAGCCTTCACTGCTGGTCCGATTAAGCTAAATGATAATGGAAATCACAGTTTATCCGCATCACCAGTTTCCTTTTGATTTTAGGTGATGTTCCTTAAGCTGCGGAGGAGTCAAGTGAAGTGGCGACTCTCCGCGACAAAAATCCAGCGCAGGTGAACCGGGCGCAGAAACGTAAACCCGTGCATGTTCCGAAACAAACTCACCTGAAACTGCTTCATCCTCGCAGCCATTCTAAACAAGCTCTCTTGTCCTGCCAGAGTCAGAGTCTATTTGTTCTATTAAAGCCCACCTGCCTATTAGAGAACCCTTTCCTCCCTGCTCTCGTGGCCGCAGTAATGGGCAGGTTTCACTGCACACTCCACACCCTGGGGGGCTCCCTGTGGGATTCGAGGTTGACTTCACCTCAGAGCGTTCCCTCTGCCAGGTACCTGGGACTGCTGATCCAAACTGAGCTTGCAGATTTATTAAGAGCTTAACCCTTCACAGGGAAGTCTACTGCTAACTTAGAGAGGATATACAGAGAGAGAGACAGAGAGATCTATATATAAAAGATTAGATTTGCAGTCAGTCTTGTAGCAAAGCATTTAGACAAACGTGCCTTTTTACTGTATGTATTTGTCCACAGGACAAAGTGAATTTAGCATTGCTGCTGATAAGTTTTTGTTTACAGTTCAAACAGACCCCAGGGATGGAAATAAGTCTCCTATTGCATAGCAGTGTCACCCATTCCAGATTTTACTACAAGACTGATTAGCCACAGTCTATAGATATCATGCTTATGAGTGGCTTATTAAACTCACAGTAAAACCAGGAATGGATCAAACTGCTATGCAAGGGGTCTTATTGCCATCCCTAGACTCTCTGGATACCAGAGAGATGGTTCTCAGAGGCTGTTGAAACTGGAACAGGTGTAAAACACTGGGCTCATTCAGACGCAGTGAATCCCAGTGCCCCTGGGCCAACAGTGTCCCAGGAAGGGCCGGACGTCCTTCCTTACTCTCGTTTGCAAACATCTCTCCTGGCGCCATGTTATTCTCCTTCTCACAGTGCGAACGTCTTGTTTTCTATCCGAGGGAGTTAATCTGTCAGGTGTAAGTGCCAACATGAGTGACAGGCAGTGAAGCCTTCAATAATTGGAGCTGACAGCCATCACCCCTGACAGCCGGGGAGCATTGTCTCTCTCTCATGTAATCCTAGAGCCATGCTGTGAGCGAGGAGTGGAAACGTGACCCCAGCTCAGGTCCTGGAGCTCCGGTTACCTGCAGAAAATTGCCAAGCGCAGCCCTTAAATCATCCTCATCATCTGCCCAGCTTTTAAGTGGTGTGGTATGAAACCCACACAGCGATCCCTTCTAACCCAACGCAGTCAGGGCGTTTCACCACTACTGAAAGAATGCATCTAAGATGTGTGTAGATGTGTCTTGTGTGTGTACGCATTTAAAATGATACAAAATAAAGAAACACTAGGGGAACAAACCTGGCAATAAGTTTATTTTTTTGTATTGAAAATAACTACAGTATGCTACAATAATTCACATTTTAAAAGGCATCATCCCCATTACTTTTTGTAAGTACATAAAAGAAAAATCTAAAACAGAATGCACAGCGAATAAAACAATAAAAAAACACCACCATCTCCACAGCTTGTTCCTTAGATCCCATTTATTTCATTCACGCCATTAAAACAATGAGACAAGCCCGTTTCCATGCCTATTTCCTTTAAGTAATTGGACATTAGACTACGCTAAAGACGAAAACGAATTTGTTTTATTTCTTCTAAATAATTGATTTCTAAAAAGGCTGTAAAAAGCGCTGTGTGGATGGGAAGCACTCTGAGTAGGAGCAGCAGCGCTCCTTTAATAGGCATGTGCTTGAATTATTGACGGAGAGGGACTGTGCAGGATGCTGCACTCGACAGTGCCTCTGGGAACATACACTCACTTCAATGTGACCCTGGCTCGAAAGAAGCAATGCAAGCAGCAACCCAATCTAGCACTGAATCCAGAGCGACATGCTGCGTCAGGCAGGTTAACACAAAAACACAAACAAAAAAACAAACATTTTTACAAAGCAGCAGCCTTATTAGCCTCGGGGTCATGTTTTTCAATTCCTTCGAAGGAATCGGAATTGATCATTTAGAGACATAATTGTTGTGCCTGTTCACCTGCTTTCATTTGAAGTCAATTTAATTGACTAACAAGCAGCGACTTTGATTTAAGTCATGTGTTGCCGCTGTGAGCAGCTCACTTTAACAGAATGCTGCCGATAGCAATTTTGATCAATGATGTGTTGGAATTGATTAAAAGGGGAAGTTGATTTTAAAAAGGAATTGGAATTGAAAAACAGGAACTGAACCAGATCCTGATTAGCCCACTGAGAGAGTTTTGGTTAACAAAAGCGAGCCCCCCTCACCCCCCACCCCCCACCACCCCTTGGCACAGTGAAATGAGAAACCCTGCGTTTACATGCAAGAGGAACGCAGCAGACACAGGGAATCACACGATCCATCTGCGGATCAAATCGCAAGCCGGCATGAAAATTCACCTCATGTATGAGGTCTGAGGTCCTCAGCAATTCCCATCAAGGTGTTCAGCCAGCCCCCCTCTTAATTCTTTATTGGTTCCGGAACTAGAACAACCCATGAAATGAATACCTATAACCTCCTAATGCTGCATGCTGCCGCACAAGCCCATAAACAGCAAGCAGGTTTCAAAGGGAAGGACGCTTACAGTGTCCCTTGTAGCTCAAATCTACCACTGGGGAATGCATAAAAAAATAAAATAAACTTGCATGTCAACGAACTTCCTGATAAAAGTGGGCGGCTAAACTACAGAAAACCGTCACAAAGGATTTTAAAAAATGCTTTATTTAAAATGGCTCACTATTGGTTCTGGGTTTTCCAGAAGGGTGACAATGCCCCCCTGCATCCCCAAAGCACTGCAGAGCCCCCGCTGTCTGCAGCCTCGCTTCCCTCCCTGCCTCCTGGTTTTCAGTGCTGCGCTCGTCAAAGCTGTGGGATTAATGTGCTCGCTGGTTCAGTAAACTGTGCGGGTCAAATACCTTCCAGGAATCCTCTGTGTGTCTAATAATAGCCAGAGATTAAATCGAGAGCTAAAAACAACTCCAGCACTGCAGCACAGCATCGCATTTAGGCACACAAAAAAAAAAAAGACAGAGAGAGAGGACAGTAGCCAGCAGAGGGGCTTTGTCGTCATCCCCCAGACATGATTATTAAATAGCAGACACAGGTGCAGCCTATCCACCAAGTCATCTCACTTCGCAGATAGCCTATGGAAACGTCCACAGGCTCCTCTGTAAGGATGCTGGATAAAGTCCTGCCCTGTGCTGCAGCTGCGGTGAGCTGTGAAGGTGGCCAAGCCTCTGAGTCTGAACAGAGAAGGAAAGAGAGGGGGGGGGGGGGGCTTCCTTCTGACTGGAGCTCAGGAATCACAACCCTGCAGTGATTTTTGTTTTGTTACTACAGCTTAATATTTCACCAGATCATGCTTAATTTCAGCATAAAATAATTCAACTAAAATACTGGACGACGAAGAGAATCAGCGATCTGGAATCGCCATGCGTGTGTCTGCTCACGCCATTTCTTCCTCTCTGTGGATGTGTCAGGTGTTTGTTGTCCGAGGGAGCTGTGAAACAGAGAGCCCGTCCTTGATTTGTTTGCATTCAAGGTTCTCATTAATATGTGCCACACATAGCAGACTTCGAACAGCCCTTAATCCTGACCCCACCAGCCCTGCTCTGACAGCTCGATCATTGATCACAATGCAGGACAGAGATGCACGCGATTCCAGCTGTAACAAACACAGCTCCTAATAGGGCTGCGTGGGGATGAGCGCACAGTTACTGCAGGCAGCGCGGCCTCCAGGGAGAAGCCAATCCCTTTTAAATCGCACACGCAGGCACATCCCTGCAAGGAAAAAAGAGATACAATTACCTGCACTCCGTTCATGATCCGCAACAGAAGAGGCAATTTCAGATCTGCTTTGCAGGTGGAACGAGTACTCAAGGTGGAACAATGTTACTTGCACTGTACAGTGCCTTGCATAGAAGCAGCAGCCCCTTTGATTCTATGATATCTTTACCTAGCATTAGCAAAGGTGAAAAAATAAAATGTGTGTTGTATAGCAGCTTATGCCATTCTAGGTGACTCTGCATTTCAAAATGTTTTTTTGTTTTTTGTTTTTTTAATGGTTACACGTACCTAAGGTTCGTGGCACTGGAAAGACTGTTTTTATGTGTTCAGATCTTCCACTATCCATGCTTTTATTTAGCAGTGAATAGAATACTTTATGACATCACTGTTTTTTTCTGCACTGAGATCGTACTGTGTATTTAAATGTCAGTACACAGTGCTCTATGAAAAGTTCTCCTCAATTCTTGTGGTTTCACAGGAAGGGTGATGCAAATGATATTAAGTGTGAAAAAGAAAAGCAACACCAGCAGCACCAAGAAAGCGATGCATTTTGCAGATATGTTTTTAACATCAACTATAAAACCTCATGTTATAAGAACGGTCAAAACACAGGCCCACTTGACAGCTGATGAGCAGATCCAAGGTTACAAGGCGAGATAATCTTGTTTACTTACGTTCGTTATGTAAAGCTCACATTGGGTACAAAAAAGCTTGACGATGCCAAGGCACCACAGTAGTAATTCTCCACTTGAACTTACACTAATTAACATCTGGAAGGAAGGCTGGAGGGAGGGAGGGATCCAAGTGAACAAAATGGGCCAAGAAACAGTATTTACAAGGAACTCATTTCTAAAGTTTGCAACAAGAAAAGGTTTATCACACACACACACACCCTCCTCTCTCTCAAAAACAAACCACAAGCCTTTCACTGAAGCACAAGCTTCAGACCAGGGGCTGGTTTATAGACTTTCCGAGTGGATTTCAGCCAAACTACCATTCTATTTTAATGTTTTTTTTAAACAGGTAAAGAAAATAAAAATAAATCAGACAGCTTGCTAGCTAGCAGCCTGCTAAGCGTTGGCAGTGCTTGTGAAACCGGCCCCAGGTCCACAAAGACTATGCATTAACATCTCCATGCAATGGAAACACAGAACAACGTCAAGTCTTCAGGATCCCTGCCCCACGTACCCTGAAAGGACCAGGGGCACACCACAAGACCTTAAAAAAGCACAACACCACCAGTTATGAACCTTTGTAGCCCCAGAAAACAAACTGAACTAGGCAGGATTTCTAAAATGCATCAAGAAGACTGCCACAGGGCTTGGAGTTCAAGTGAGCCTGTGCACCTCACAGCAAAATTCTTCTGAGTGTTGACTTGAAGCCACGGATGCATTCATTACAAAAATAAAGCCAGCCTTCAAACCTGCTCATGCAAGTAGAGGACGGTTTTGTCTCCAGATCTCGCAGGTAGAGATCCATGACAGCCCGGTGGAGAGTAGCTCTGCTATAGTAGTATGGTTTTGTGAATGCACTGTGTGTGTGTGTGTGTGGGGGGGGGGGGTCTCAAAGGGAACAGCAGCTATTCTTAAATCACCCTCCAGCTCTACTTTGCAGAGGTTTTTTTTTTCTGTGTTTTAAAGTTACATCTTATAAAAGGCCCACAGAAGAGAGAGTTCACAGAAAGGATTCTTGGTTGCAGCGCTGGCATTACTCACTTCCTGTCCTTGTCACAAACAAGTTGTGCTGCCAAAGATCAGCCCAGGAGAAGGCTGGAATCTGCACAAACACACACAGAGACACACACACACACACCCACACCTCCACCCAACATTCACCAGGCTCCCAAACACTGCGAGCTCCCAGGACAAGCTTAACCCTTTCCCTCCTCTCTCACACCCTCGCAGACAGCTCACGTTCCCTCGATTATTAAAGACACAGAGCAATCTATTCAAACAAAACACAGAGCGAACAGCCCGTCTCAGGAATTGCATTAATCGAAGTAAAACCATAAAAAAATTGGTAAATAAGTTAATTCTACAAATGGCTCAAACTGCACTGAGTTACATTTATTTGTATTCTATTTTTTAACCCTGGTATCTCAGTCTTATTACATTGCCACTTATTTTGGTACACAATACAATACAATCAGTTTCTCTCAGTTCTGTTGCCAAGGGTGGCAAGGCTTTGACCCCAGACAGACACACAGCGAACCCTAAACTCCCTGTGGCACCTTGCTGAGACGGTGTGGTTTGATCCCTGTCACGCGCTGTGGGCGGGCACTGCAGCCTGACCCACCAACAGCACAGCCCCAGTTACTGTGACCTTTCTATTGTGACATGTGGAACTTCAATGAAGCACTGCGGCTCCTGGATCTACTGGTCTGCGTGTGTGTGTCTGATCCCTGAACTCCTGGTTCATTATTACAGACCAGGGTATCACAGCCGGTTATTATTACATGCCGTTCTGCTCATGGCAGAATATCACAGGCATCCACAGTTACATAGGAGGGACAGCTAGAAGATGCTGTTTTGGTTGTTTTCTGTCAGGTTCCCCCCCAGACCTGTGGGAGATGCGGTGGTGAGGTTTTGAAGTGGCAGGAAGAGCGGTACCTGTGTGTGTGTGTGTGTGTGAATATCTGCATGCGCGGTATAAATAACGACACTGCCCTCCCTCCCAGCCTGCCAAGCTCCTTATTACAGAGCCAGCGAGGAGTGAGGAGGAAGGAGCCAGCCGCGCCAAGGCTGCTGCGTTCTTACCCAGATCAGGAGGAGCTGGACTCTTAAGGAGTGTAAACTATAATACCAATAATAATAATAATAATAATAATAATAATAATAATAATAATAGGGACTGAAATAAGACTCCTATTGGATAGCAGTTTCACTAGCAGATTGCTAGTTGCAGGTATAGAAAGACAATGCGTTTGTTTTTGTTTTTTTAAACAGCGAGCCAGTAGTCAGCGGTGCTGAACTACAAAACTTTTTTTAAATTTCGCTTTCAGGTTTTATCCAACTATTTAGCTACAGTTACAGTTTAAATAGCACCCGTGGGCTTCACTTTACTCCCATTCTGCTATGAAGTTTCATTACCTCAAAACACACACACACACACACACACGCGCTCGCTCACTCACTCAGGACACCAGGTTCAGCCAAATCAAACAGCACTGAAAGATAAGGAGCACATTAAACACGTATATGCAGATCCACAGCAAGCAGACGGGCGCAGTGCGAACAGAAACAACCAAGAAAACTCCACTTACTCCAGTGCCAAGCAACACAGCCAGCAGTGACACAGGAGACTGAACGCCTTGTCTGGGAGTCAAGGAGCCCCGTTTCATTAGAGCTAAACCAGCGAGAACAAGCAGCTCCCATTTCACAGAAGCCTTCAAGGTAAAAGGGACACTTAAACACCAGGATGACTTCACACCACGTCACAGCTTGCATGGAAACCCATCCTAACAGTCACATTTAAGGGTTTGAAACGTGCCAGCGAAATTAGAAACAAATCAGCAAGTCGGATTACAACAGTGCTGTCCAAACCGACAAGGACAACGCAGTGCATCTCTGATTACACAGGGTGGATAAAACCAGACACTAAAACAGACGAAAACACAACTCTGGGCTTGAATAACTCCCTGTTATCGCCCTGAATTTGAAAGGTGCACTGGTGCTGGATTTTACACCCACTCAGGGCTCCTGAGACGCACCACGTCCAACGGAGCTCCTGAAAACCTCTCTCTCCTTCCCTAAATGACACCAGGCATCAGTTCCCACGTTGGGTGAGTAAGGGTTTGCAGAGCAAGTGGAAACGCAGAGCCTGATCCATGCAGCCTCTCAGAAGAGAGACTGCACTTTGCTTTCATCAGGCAAGCAGGAGTCTCTCGTTGGGCATGAGAGAGGAGGATTCTACAGCTGTGGACAAAAGTTCTGCATCACCCTCTATAGAGAATTTACACATTCTGCTTCACAAAGTCGAATGAAACCTGCTGTATAATGTTTGATTAACATATTGAATTACACACCGCTTTGAAGTTTTCCATATGCTGAACAAAAAATTTTAAAAATCCTACATTTCTAAATCTGACATGAATTACTACTGTACATAATATATATATATATATACTTTTGGCCAGAGCTGCAGAGTAAACATTGCCAATTCAATCCCACAGCTGCAGGATGTCTCCAGGTTAGCAGTGAAGGAAAAACATAAAAAAAAGAAGTAAAGGAAACAAGCCAATTTGAGCTCTGGACAGCATCTGCAACCGTGCAGCTGAGAAGCGTTCCAAATGCAAAGTCAGTGCGTTAGCTTCTCGTAAACAGCTCCCTGCGGCACAATGCTCTCTCTACAAACTGTTCCTAACTTGTTTAAAAAATAAAAAATGAAAAACAATCTGCTTTATAAATTGGATGTGTGATCTGCTGTGAGGCTTAAAACGTGTCAAATTGTTTAGCCAGAGAGGTGTGTGAAATGTTCTATACAAGGCATCACAGCGACTCAAAACACACCACAGGTTTCACTCTGAATCACCCGCAGGGATCAGATGAGCCCAGACTGGTCACAAAACCAACACGGGCACAGCGACCCCACTTTCCCTACTGCATGCCAGGGATGGAAATCAGCACTCCAGCTTTTACTAAGAGTTTAATAAGAATTGTGAGGGTCTGGAACCAACTCCCCAGTAATGTTGTTGAAGCTGACACCCTGGGATCCTTCAAGAAGCTGCTTGATGAGATTCTGGGATCAATAAGTTACTAACAACCAAACGAGCAAGATGGGCTGAATGGCTTCTTCTCGTTTGTAACCTTTGTGTTCTTAAGATACACCTGAGCTTGTTACCTATAGCTTGTAGTAAAACCTGGAATGGGTGAATCTGCTATGCAATGGGAGTCTTATTTCCATCCCTGCATCCCCCTCCAATATTAAAATCTTAGCAAACATTTCTAAAGCTCTTCGTGTCTTTACTGCATTCTGTTTCATACTGAATTCCTGCCAGAACTGTTTTAGAGTCCATCTGATCTATTTTACAGCTGTTCACAGAGCGAATCCCAGCTTGACATTTCAAGGGTTCTCTACAAACCATCATCATTCATAACTCTATAAATGAATTATATGATATTCAGAATGGTAAAATAAAACTTAACCCAAAAAACAGACATCAACAGAAAGCATCGTGGTGAATGAACGCCCCCCTCGTCCCCCACTCCAGCTCCTCCTCCACCGCCTGCACACAGAGTGCCTGCACCTGCACGGCTGGGACTGAATCGAGAGCAGCCCCGGGTACACCATTCAAACCGGATTAAAAAGACACTACATTCAACAACAGAGGCCAGATTACACTGCCACTGCTGCAGCCACCAAACTGACTTCCAACACCGAATCCGGACAGAAATAAAACAAAGAAATAAAAATCTCTGACCCTGAATCCTAGCCAGCACGTCACAATCGTGTTCTTGGATGTTAAAAGGGTGCTAGATGAATGGAGATGGGAACCAGTGCAGCACAAACTGATTACTGGGATTGAGCGCTCCACAGAGTCAGGTGCGGGTCACTGGTGTGGACTGGGCTGACGTGAAACGAGTGAAGAACCAGCTGCCTGGGCTTGCGATGATCGCTGCTTTTCTTCAGACCGTGGAGGACAGCGAGCCACACAAACCCAAGCAGCTGCTTCTTCACTCGTTTCACTCTGAACGGTAAATCAGCCCGATCCACCTGGACGACCCTGGCCTGCGGAGAGCTCCAGTCCCAGTAACCGGTTCGTCCAAACCCAGGACGCCTCTGCAGGAGCGCCGCTCGCCTGGGCCCTCAATCGAAGCAGCGAAGCTCCTGCGCCTCGACCTACCTTGTCCTTCTCGTGCTGCAGCAGCCGGACGGGGGGCAGGCAGGCCAGGGACTGCGCCCGGCCGCACAGCCGGTACAGCGGCCCCTCCTTGACCAGGCGGCCGTGCCCGACGGCGCGCTTGGCGGCCAGGCGCAGCTGCTGGTGGAACGCGAGGGCCCCCCCTCCCAGCCAGGCCGCCCCGTCCTCCTGCGCCTTGAGGAAGCGCTCGATGCTCTTCAGGGAGGAGCCCCCCGGCTCGCCCAGCCCCTCCAAGGCGCTCTTCAGCAGCTTGTTCCAGTCCGGGGCCTGCTTGTGCTCGGCCGGCCGGGCCGGGTTCCCCCGGGGCTTGGGGATGGCCAGCCGGCCGGGGTTATCGGGGTCCTTGTAAGAGTTGAGGCCCTTGTTGGACACTTTCAGGACGGTGCCGTCCTGGACGCTGAGCTCCAGCTGCTGCAGGGCGGTGCGGCGGTCCAGGCCGTGGGACATGGACACCGCATTGCAGATGCGCTCCTCCGAGGGACGCTGCTTCTGCTTCTTCACCTTCTTGATCGCCTCCAGGATCCACTCAGTGTACAGCGGGTTCGCTAGCTTTACCATGGCTGAACCGCGGTCGCAGAATAATCCATTCAGAGAGAGAGAGACAGAGAGACAGAGATCCCCCCCCAGCCAGCCAGCCAGCCAGCCGCCCCGGTTATCCTTTATCCTGGTGCTGGCCGGTGAGTTCCACGCAACGTGAAGACAAGCAGCCCGGTGGGAAGCAGTTCACCATAGCACAGGCGTTACAAACAGCCCCCAGGGGACCACTTCCACCCACCCCCCGGACGCTTTGACAAGGGTGCGAACTACCGCCTCTCCTCTCCTTGGGGTTCCCAGCAGGAAATGCCACAATAATCCAATGTGTGCAGGAATCCCCAGAACAAACTCTGTAAAGCAGGGGTAGCGGTAGCAGCAGCTGTAGTGTTCCTCTCAACAAATGTGTTTGTTTCAAGTACTGTAATAATAAAATAATAATAATAATAATAATTCCACAACCGCGTCGAAACAAAAAAAAGAACACGATTGGTTTTCAATCCGATCGATCTCTCTCCAGTTTCCAGCAAAAATCAAAATCTTCTCATCAAAGGGACCATTTCACCTTCCTGCTTCCCACACATCAACAGCATACCGAGGTGACAAGACCTGGAGGGGGAAAAGAAAGAAAGAAAGGAAGGTTAAAGCTGTTTGAGGTCAAACCAGACGACAGAAATGACAACTACAGGCAAATCACCTGATAGAAAACTAAAGGCATGGTCCCAAAACGCTTCAGGCAAAAACACACAATCACAACATTACTAATAAGAATGGCAAAGTGAATCCTTCTTTTAGGGCTACAGTTGCCTCTTCTCTCCAATAGGTGCATCTTACTGACCACTGTCTTATTTTTATTTTTTTCTCTCCATTATACCTTCCCCTGCATGGTGAAAGCCAGCTTTAGCCTGACTCAATAATAAAAATAATAAATCACACCTGTACATTTAACAGCAATAGCACACGATACATTCCCAGGATTATTTAACACATCACCTCATGTGAATTACTTGTCAAACTGGTTCTTAATCCCTAGTAATTGCCTAGGTGCGTTACCTAATTAGGCATATAAATAAATACAACTCACACACACAGCTGAAAACATCACAAACACACACTCACCCCCACCCATGTGGGTCTGGACAAGAAGAGGCAGAAAAGGATTTGCCTGGAGCTAAACTGAAAGTAAAAAATGATTAAATAAACACATAAATAAAATTAATCTCTGACGATCACAGTAGAAATGATGCTAGATACTAACGTGTAGGTCTACCGTGGTTTTGTTTACAGCGTAGATAAGAGGACTCCGTTCATAGTGTAGACACGTTTATTTCTCGCAACTCCAATTACATACCGATCAAATGCTCCGTTTCGTTCTTGCAAGTTATTTTTAAGACTGTAACTTTGCCACAGGGAATATATATTTTTTTTACTGATATTACGCAAGCAAGTTGCATCACAGCAGTGCGCTTCAAAAACGTTGTTTTGAAAAGCTGAAAGCAAAGTAATATCACTTTTTTTTAAAAGAAAAACTGTCTAAAAACCTGTCGCAGCCACAGACGGATCTAGAAAAACACAATTACTGTATTTATTTGTCAGACAGTGAGAGTCAAGTTACGTTAAAACAAAAAAAAACACGCACGTCTGTCAACATCCCGTGCGACCAGCTGCTCGCCAACATTCCAAAACCGTTAATTTTTATTTTTTAAATCTGGGACACAGTTCGAAAACGTCTCGTGCTGACGCTGCAAGATTCCAACGACGTTGTATTCGGTGCAACACAAAATGACTCCCAGCCAATCAAAACATTTAGCGGCGTGCGAAGCCGGGGTCCCCCCGCTCGCCAGTCACCTGTTTACAACTGTGTTTTATATCACAAAACGACCAGGACTACTATCACATATTCCTTTCTCTGAAAGTCTGAACACCCAGTGCGCATACCGAGCCCCACAGACAATTAATTGATTCACACAGACCCCCCGCATGGGTTGAAACTCACACACAAAAACATTCCTACTGCCTAACTTTCTTTTACCGGACATCAGAACCCAAACCCGGGGGGACATTCTACTGCTAACCCGAGGCTGTGCGGCCTAACACGTTCGTGCTCCTATTTCAACTAAACAGAAAAGCACTCGGGTCTCCAGAAGCGAGCAGAGAGAGACGAACAAACCGGCCGCCGAGAGCGAACGTTTCCACCCCCCCACGGGACCGCCTCGCTTCGTTCCTCGGAGCGGAGGGACGGGGAGGACAGGTAGGCCACGGCTTCCCCCTCCGCCCCTTTCTCTCCCTCGGTTTCCACAACACGGACGGGGGGTACGCGGGGTAAAACCAACCGGCACCGACAAGAGATACTCGGCTAAAAGCCGTCACGAAACTCACCGGGGTTGCTGGTCGCGCCGGCAGACAGAACGAATCCCCGTTTAGTCGGACGAGAAACGGCAGCGCCTCCGCGATTGTAGACGAAAACCCAAACCGCCACAGCACCCGCCATCTTGGAGACAAACAGGGAGCTTCGGACGAGGGGGAGGGGGAGAGCGAGGCTAGGGAGCGTCTCCATTGTGCAAACCCGCATCGGCGGCGGAGGAGGGCAAAACGAAACGGGCAAGGGAGCGCGTCACTTTACACAGACAGAATACCGGGGAATGGTGGAACGAGAAAGGGGTGCTGGGGGGGGGGGGGCATCTACATTTTCACACACGCATACATTTTAAAAAAAAAAGCGCCTTGAGGAGTTCGGGGAGCGTCTGCATCATTTGTATAGAAAAAATACAGGTGATTTGCGTTTCTACTTAAAATGCACAGATAGCGAACACTTTAAACCACGCAAGTATGTGACACCTCCAATTTGGCACCAAAACACGACATGCAAAACGTTTCTCTGTGTGCAGTGCAGGGCGGGTGGAGAAGGAGGATACAGCTGGAGAGTTTCAGATTGCATTTAATGAAGAGGGGGGTTGACAAAGTCAGGGACCGTCTCAATTTATACAACTCGGCGAAGAGGTGAAAAATTGGCCAAGGGACGGTTTACTAATAGCATGTCGAGCTCTGGCCAAAATGTTTTGCATCACCCTGTAGAATTAACTAATTCATAAAGTCGAATGAAAGCTGCTGAATAATGTTACGTTAACATATTGAATCACCTACCGCTTTGGATTTTTATTGATATATTTAACAAAAAAAACGTTATTTTTCTTTTTTTTTTTATATAGCAAGTGCTGCATATTCTGTGAGGTGCAAAAAAAATAAAAATAAAATATGGTTTTAAAAAAAAATCTGATAAAAAGTGAAAAAAAAATGTTAGAAACCAACAACGGGCCATAGGAACCGGTCCTGGGTTTCCAAAACTATTATAATATCTCAATTCAAAACAGTGTTGAAATCATGTGGAAACAGGCGTTAAAACCGCCAGACCCCCCCAGTTAAATAAACTGTCCCCCCCGCTATCGCTGCATGAACTACCGCTAATAGCACACCTGCAGACTCCGGCCATGCATATTCAATGCATAAGGCGCGGGTTGCTCAAATTCGTGGCATCTTACCGGCTTAGTTAAATATTCCTAAATCAGGTACGGTTTGAAACCCAGGGCTGGGTGCAAGGCTAGTGTGAGTTTCTAACTTCAGACTTGAAAGTGAAAGTAAACGTGTAAACAGAAAAAACATTGACTCTGCACACAGTGGCATGCGAGATATACACAGCTGTGGTCAAAGCTTCGCATCGACTTATAGAAGGAACGAATTCTGCTTCGTCAAGTCGAATGAAAGCCGCTGAGTAATGTGACGTTATCATACTGAATTACACACCGCTTTGTGGTTTTACATAACGTAAAAAAAACTGACAAATTGAAAAAAAATGTGACATTTCGAAATCTAACATTAAATAGTTTTTGATTTACATGATGTTAAATAAAATATATAAATTACGCCCATATTATTATTATTATTATTATTATTATTATTATTATTATTATTATTATTATTATTATTATTATTTTGTTTTTAATTACTTTCAATCCTAAAATTCTAGGTGATGCTAAACTTTTGGCCACAGCTCTATGTACTGTACTGCACCCAATAGAAAAAACTCAAATTCTTGAGACCAGCCGGACTTGAACCCAGGTCTCCGGAGATGGAAAGCACAAAACACAGGCAAGAGATTGCTCCTGCTGCGCCACCCAGCCTCTCAAAACACGCTGTGATTGTGCAAGATAGAGTTTGTAATAATAGGGAGCACGCTGCACTCCTGGTATCGAACCCCTTTTTCTTTAACCACCAGACCACCAAACCCCCACTAAACAGATGCAATTAAAAAAAAGATCCTTGCCCTACTAACAGACTGACAAGCATTCACTCAATGGGCCTCCTACCCATCACATGCCCGTGCTGCCAGGCGCCAGCTCGAGGGCACAGCTGCGTGGATCTCAGGTGTTTGCTCAGAGGAATCAAGTGGCCTGTTAAGCACACAGCTAATAGATTTCAGCAGGTGAAGCTCAGAGGAATACCCTTGTTTCACTGCACAGCCTTTGTTGTGCAAGATCCCAACAGCACAACAAACGCATGCAAACCCCCTCCAGCAGGAGCAGCAAGCACTGTTAATGACAGACCCAGCACTCTCAGGCACTTTCGATAGGGTAGCCCCAGCTCACTCAGCTCAGGTCTAGGCTCATCACATCGCACACTGCTCACAAGCATGCAGGGGAGACTGGAGACATCCATTTCCTTGCTTGGTGTTTGTTTTTTTAATTACTTTCTGAGGCTTTATTTCAAAATACAAACTCTACCGAATTGAAATCACATTGAATTTCTGGATACCCAATCAGTTTCCATCCACAGCGGCAACCAGGCGGTGACCCACAGCACAGGAAGTGGATACTCCGCTATAAAAACTTCCTGTTAAAAAATAATAATAATAATTTAAAAAAAACAGGCCCTTTGTGCCAAGTATGCACCTGTTCGTTTCCCCTCAAAAACCACATGATAAAATATAAACAATCGCGACACATACTACTGTTTAAAAAGTTTCAGGGTTTTTAAAGCAATAGAAGTTTATTTTAGAAAAAAAAAAACACACACACACACTAAAGCCTGAATGAGATCACAGCAGATCCAAGCAGTCCTGACCAGTCTGGCTCCCAGCCTCCTATCCTCTCTCAGCCTCCTATCCTCTCTCAGCCAGCCTCCTATCCTCTCCCAGCCAGCCTCCTATCCTCTCCCAGCCAGCCTCCTATCCTCTCCCAGCCTCCTATCCTCTCCCAGCCTCCTATCCTCTCCCAGCCTCCTATCCTCTCCCAGCCAGACTCCTATCCTCTCCCAGCCAGCCTCCTATCCTCTCCCAGCCAGCCTCCTATCCTCTCTCAGCCTCCTATCCTCTCTCAGCCAGCCTCCTATCCTCTCCCAGCCTCCTATCCTCTCTCAGCCTCCTATCCTCTCCCAGCCTCCTATCCTCTCCCAGCCAGACTCCTATCCTCTCTCAGCCTCCTATCCTCTCCCAGCCTCCTATCCTCTCCCAGCCTCCTATCCTCCTATCCTCCCCCTCTCCGTGTCCCCGGAGCTGGAGCCGCTGGGAGACTGGAATTTTCCAGGGCTGTCCCAACTGAGGGACCGCCTCCCAGGAACAAAAACACAGGAAGCAACAAAAAAACAGCTGGGAGGCGACAGGCAGCCGGGAGGAGGCTGGAGTTAAGACTAGACAGGAAGAGAGAAAGAAAGAAAGAAAGAAAGGAGAGATCCTGCAGTGTTCCTGCTCAGCTCCTGACTGCGTCTATCTGTGAGCGTGTGTGTGTGTGTTAGTGTTAGTGTGTGTGTCAGTGTGTACGTCTGTCTGTGTGTGTGTGTCTGTGTGTGTGTTAGTGTATGTGTGTGTGTGTTAGTGTTAGTGTGTACGTCTGTCTGTCTGTCTGTGTGTGTTAGTGTCTGCGTTTGTGTTAGTGTATGTGTGTGTGTGTTAGTGTGTGTGTCTGTCTGTCTGTCTGTCTGTCTGTGTGTGTGTCTGTCTGTTTGTCTGTGTGTGTGTGTGTGCATCTGTGTGTGTTTGTTAGTGTCTGTGTGTGTGTTTGTTAGTGTCTGTCTGTCTGTCGGTGTGTGTGTTAGTGTATGTCTGTGTGTGTTAGTGTATGTGTGTGTTAGTGTATGTGTGTGTTAGTGTATGTGTGTGTGTGTTAGTGTATGTGTGTGTTAGTGTCTGTGTGTGTTAGTGTATGTGTGTGTTAGTGTATGTGTGTGTGTTAGTGTATGTGTGTGTGTTAGTGTCAGTGTGTGTGTGTTAGTGTCTGTGTGTGTGTTAGTGTATGTGTGTGTGTTAGTGTCTGTGTGTGTTAGTGTCAGTGTGTGTGTGTGTTAGTGTCTGTGTGTGTGTTAGTGTATGTGTGTGTATTAGTGTCTGTGTGTGTTAGTGTCAGTGTGTGTGTGTTAGTGTCAGTGTGTGTGTGTTAGTGTCTGTGCAAAGATAGTAACCCACAGCAAGTAAGAAACAAAGTCATTATTACTTTTTGCAATTCAAGAGCAGCCCCAATCTAACCCTTCAGTGGGGTTCTGTAGTGATTTCTGTGCAGCGCTAATCTAACCCTTCAGTGGGGTTCTGTAGTGATTTCTGTGCAGTGCTAATCTAACCCTTCAGTGGGGTTCTGTAGTGATTTCTGTGCAGTGCTAATCTAACCCTTCAGAGGGGTTCTGTAGTGATTTCTGTGCAGTGCTAATCTAACCCTTCAGTGGGGTTCTGTAGTGATTTCTGTGCAGTGCTAATCTAACCCTTCAGAGGGGTTCTGTAGTGATTTCTGTGCAGTGCTAATCTAACCCTTCAGTGGGGTTCTGTAGTGATTTCTGTGCAGTGCTAATCTAACCCTTCAGTGGGGTTCTGTAGTGATTTCTGTGCAGCGCTAATCTAACCCTTCAGTGGGGTTCTGTAGTGATTTCTGTGCAGTGCTAATCTAACACTTCAGTGGGGTTCTGTAGTGATTTCTGTGCAGCGCTAATCTAACCCTTCAGTGGGGTTCTGTAGTGATTTCTGTGCAGTGCTAATCTAACCCTTCAGTGGGGTTCTGTAGTGATTTCTGTGCAGCGCTAATCTAACCCTTCAGTGGTGTTCTGTAGTGATTTCTGTGCAGCCCCAATCTAACCCTTCAGTGGGGTTCTGTAGTGATTTCTGTGCAGCCCCAATCTAACCCTTCAGTGGGGTTCTGTAGTGATTTCTGTGCAGCGCTAATCTAACCCTTCAGTGGGGTTCTGTAGTGATTTCTGTGCAGTGCTAATCTAACCCTTCAGTGGGGTTCTGTAGTGATTTCTGTGCAGCGCTAATCTAACCCTTCAGTGGGGTTCTGTAGTGATTTCTGTGCAGCGCTAATCTAACCCTTCAGAGGGGTTCTGTAGTGATTTCTGTGCAGTGCTAATCTAACCCTTCAGTGGGGTTCTGTAGTGATTTCTGTGCAGTGCTAATCTAACCCTTCAGTGGGGTTCTGTAGTGATTTCTGTGCAGCGCTAATCTAACCCTTCAGTGGGGTTCTGTAGTGATTTCTGTGCAGTGCTAATCTAACCCTTCAGTGGGGTTCTGTAGTGATTTCTGTGCAGTGCTAATCTAACCCTTCAGAGGGGTTCTGTAGTGATTTCTGTGCAGTGCTAATCTAACCCTTCAGTGGGGTTCTGTAGTGATTTCTGTGCAGCCCCAATCTAACCCTTCAGTGGGGTTCTGTAGTGATTTCTGTGCAGCCCCAATCTAACCCTTCAGTGGGGTTCTGTAGTGATTTCTGTGCAGCCCCAATCTAACCCTTCAGTGGGGTTCTGTAGTGATTTCTGTGCAGCGCTAATCTAACCCTTCAGTGGGGTTCTGTAGTGATTTCTGTGCAGTGCTAATCTAACCCTTCAGTGGGGTTCTGTAGTGATTTCTGTGCAGCCCCAATCTAACCCTTCAGTGGGGTTCTGTAGTGATTTCTGTGCAGCCCCAATCTAACCCTTCAGTGGGGTTCTGTAGTGATTTCTGTGCAGCGCTAATCTAACCCTTCAGTGGGGTTCTGTAGTGATTTCTGTGCAGTGCTAATCTAACCCTTCAGTGGGGTTCTGTAGTGATTTCTGTGCAGCGCTAATCTAACCCTTCAGTGGGGTTCTGTAGTGATTTCTGTGCAGCGCTAATCTAACCCTTCAGTGGGGTTCTGTAGTGATTTCTGTGCAGCGCTAATCTAACCCTTCAGAGGGGTTCTGTAGTGATTTCTGTGCAGCGCTAATCTAACCCTTCAGAGGGGTTCTGTAGTGATTTCTGTGCAGTGCTAATCTAACCCTTCAGTGGGGTTCTGTAGTGATTTCTGTGCAGTGCTAATCTAACCCTTCAGTGGGGTTCTGTAGTGATTTCTGTGCAGCGCTAATCTAACCCTTCAGTGGGGTTCTGTAGTGATTTCTGTGCAGTGCTAATCTAACCCTTCAGTGGGGTTCTGTAGTGATTTCTGTGCAGTGCTAATCTAACCCTTCAGAGGGGTTCTGTAGTGATTTCTGTGCAGTGCTAATCTAACCCTTCAGTGGGGTTCTGTAGTGATTTCTGTGCAGCCCCAATCTAACCCTTCAGTGGGGTTCTGTAGTGATTTCTGTGCAGCCCCAATCTAACCCTTCAGTGGGGTTCTGTAGTGATTTCTGTGCAGCCCCAATCTAACCCTTCAGTGGGGTTCTGTAGTGATTTCTGTGCAGCGCTAATCTAACCCTTCAGTGGGGTTCTGTAGTGATTTCTGTGCAGTGCTAATCTAACCCTTCAGTGGGGTTCTGTAGTGATTTCTGTGCAGCCCCAATCTAACCCTTCAGTGGGGTTCTGTAGTGATTTCTGTGCAGCCCCAATCTAACCCTTCAGTGGGGTTCTGTAGTGATTTCTGTGCAGCGCTAATCTAACCCTTCAGTGGGGTTCTGTAGTGATTTCTGTGCAGTGCTAATCTAACCCTTCAGTGGGGTTCTGTAGTGATTTCTGTGCAGCGCTAATCTAACCCTTCAGTGGGGTTCTGTAGTGATTTCTGTGCAGCGCTAATCTAACCCTTCAGTGGGGTTCTGTAGTGATTTCTGTGCAGCGCTAATCTAACCCTTCAGAGGGGTTCTGTAGTGATTTCTGTGCAGCGCTAATCTAACCCTTCAGTGGGGTTCTGTAGTGATTTCTGTGCAGCGCTAATCTAACCCTTCAGTGGGGTTCTGTAGTGATTTCTGTGCAGTGCTAATCTAACCCTTCAGTGGGGTTCTGTAGTGATTTCTGTGCAGTGCTAATCTAACCCTTCAGTGGGGTTCTGTAGTGATTTCTGTGCAGTGCTAATCTAACCCTTCAGTGGGGTTCTGTAGTGATTTCTGTGCAGTGCTAATCTAACCCTTCAGTGGGGTTCTGTAGTGATTTCTGTGCAGCGCTAATCTAACCCTTCAGTGGGGTTCTGTAGTGATTTCTGTGCAGTGCTAATCTAACCCTTCAGTGGGGTTCTGTAGTGATTTCTGTGCAGCGCTAATCTAACCCTTCAGTGGGGTTCTGTAGTGATTTCTGTGCAGCGCTAATCTAACCCTTCAGTGGGGTTCTGTAGTGATTTCTGTGCAGCGCTAATCTAACCCTTCAGTGGGGTTCTGTAGTGATTTCTGTGCAGCGCTAATCTAACCCTTCAGTGGGGTTCTGTAGTGATTTCTGTGCAGTGCTAATCTAACCCTTCAGAGGGGTTCTGTAGTGATTTCTGTGCAGCCCCAATCTAACCCTTCAGTGGGGTTCTGTAGTGATTTCTGTGCAGCCCCAATCTAACCCTTCAGTGGGGTTCTGTAGTGATTTCTGTGCAGTGCTAATCTAACCCTTCAGAGGGGTTCTGTAGTGATTTCTGTGCAGTGCTAATCTAACCCTTCAGTGGGGTTCTGTAGTGATTTCTGTGCAGCGCTAATCTAACCCTTCAGTGGGGTTCTGTAGTGATTTCTGTGCAGTGCTAATCTAACCCTTCAGTGGGGTTCTGTAGTGATTTCTGTGCAGCCCCAATCTAACCCTTCAGTGGGGTTCTGTAGTGATTTCTGTGCAGTGCTAATCTAACCCTTCAGTGGGGTTCTGTAGTGATTTCTGTGCAGTGCTAATCTAACCCTTCAGTGGGGTTCTGTAGTGATTTCTGTGCAGTGCTAATCTAACCCTTCAGTGGGGTTCTGTAGTGATTTCTGTGCAGTGCTAATCTAACCCTTCAGTGGGGTTCTGTAGTGATTTCTGTGCAGCCCCAATCTAACCCTTCAGTGGGGTTCTGTAGTGATTTCTGTGCAGTGCTAATCTAACCCTTCAGTGGGGTTCTGTAGTGATTTCTGTGCAGTGCTAATCTAACCCTTCAGTGGGGTTCTGTAGTGATTTCTGTGCAGTGCTAATCTAACCCTTCAGTGGGGTTCTGTAGTGATTTCTGTGCAGTGCTAATCTAACCCTTCAGTGGGGTTCTGTAGTGATTTCTGTGCAGTGCTAATCTAACCCTTCAGTGGGGTTCTGTAGTGATTTCTGTGCAGTGCTAATCTAACCCTTCAGTGGGGTTCTGTAGTGATTTCTGTGCAGTGCTAATCTAACCCTTCAGTGGGGTTCTGTAGTGATTTCTGTGCAGCGCTAATCTAACGAGATGGAAAGTCTTTCTCTAATCACCACCCGGTTGCAATCAAAAGAAAAAAACCCAAATAACGCACACACGATTTCGTGCGCAGACGAACCTTACTGTCTTTGCACGCTGCGGACCAGAAGCAGGGCAGTCTGTCTTAGACCAGTAAGTCACAGGGGGGCGCTTGTTTTTCTGTGCGGGTGACTGCCGCGCCGTGCACAGCAACCTAGCGATGCTCATGATGACAACAAGCACGCTGAGGCCGAACAGGCAAAACGAAGAGCGCTTTGTTTATCCCATTACCTGGCAAACGGACTCGCGTTACGATTAGTGAACGAGCAGTGGGGCCCACCTGCCGCGCCAGCATCGCTGATTTAAAAGGGTAAACGGTGGCTACGGAAGTTCAATGCAACACACAGAAACACACACACACACACACACACACACACACACACAGAAACAAAAATACGGGCATTTGGTGAGTTTACGGTTTTTTAATTTCTCCCGAGATAACTTAGTGGAGGGTCCCCCCAAAAGAAGCGTGTCAACGCGTCTCGAATTTAACCTCGAATATTATTTACAATATCATTTATAATAATTATGAAACTATTTGGGGGGGGGGCACAACAAACACATCACATCAGCAAAACTAACACCAAAAACCAACATACAAAAACAACACCAATTATAAAAACGACCCACATTACAGTATTTAATTAGCATTACAAACACAAACGTGATGTTTTTATTTATGCGAGATGGGGAGGGGGGAATCTAACAAAGAAGAAACAAGAAGAAAGTACGAGAAAGACACCCCTCCCGCTGCCTTTTCAACCGCCGCCGTTGCCCCTTTAAGATCCAGAAACGTGCTGAATTTCATGTGTCTTAAAAACAAAAAGAAAAGCTGGCGCCTTTGCCAGATATGAAACACCAGACGAGAACGGGTTAAACACGCCGCGTACCAGGACGCTACAACAACACAAATACACCAACTGCGCGGCTGAAAGCATCTTAAAAGCTGGGAACGTGTATCTGATCTGCCCGACCCGCTCATCCGAACCTATCCGAACCACACTGCGCTCAGTGTGACCAATTGAAAAATGGCGCTCCCAGCACTGAATAATAACAACAACAACAATAATAATAATAATAATAATAATAATAATAATAATAATAATAATAATAATGATAATAATAATGATAATAATAATAATAATAATAATAATAATAATAATAATAATAATAATAATATATTAAAGAAAAACGTGAACACAATGGTTATTATTATTATTATTTTAATATAATGTAAGCCTTCCTACCTTCTGTTCTTTATTAATTCCCGTTCCCAGCGTATCTGTACTTCCATCCATTGCGTTACAGCAGAACTCAGTTCCAAGGGCATGTCTATCATCCGAGGCTGTGCAAAAACACACACGCGATTTCACTGCACGGTTCCTAAACACAGCCCGAGGATGTTGTTTGAAGGAAAAGCGCCCCCTGTCTTATTCAGGAGGGGGGGGGCTCGCTTGCTCCCGCGTTGACCCCACACTCAGCTTGATATACACACGCTAAGCCGATTCCCTCTCTCTCTCCCTCCCTCTCTCTCTCCCTCCCTCTCTCTATCTCTCCCTAACTCGGGGAGCGCCTCTTGCTGAGCGCCTGGGCGCAGTTCACTCGCAGGCACAACAGACACAGACGCACTGCAAGAAAAAACTAAAAACACTTTTATATCACTAGCTACTAAACTGTGACCCTTTCCTATATTCCTGTAGACGCGTAAATCCAGTATGGAGAGGCTTCACGATTTCGGTCGGCAAACCCCGTTTTGCGGGGCGGACCTTTTGATATTTTTTTTTGAGGTGGTGTGTTTCCTTTCTCGTTTCCAGTCCCCGTGTTGTTATTGTTGGACACGCACACGCACACGCACACGCACACACACACGCACCAGTAGCGCCCGGCCTCACACTGTGCAGTAATAGTCGCGGGATTAATTGCGGATAAGACCGCCTTTGCCACTGGCGGACCGCGTTAATTCTGCGTACCAGCTGCTTCGTGTGTTTTTTTTTTTTACACAAACAGACAGATGGTCTCTAACTAGCCCTCGCAACAGCTTGCGAGAGGAAGGAGGGGGAGAGGGAGGATAAGAGAGAGAGAGAGAGATGAGGAGGAGAGGGAGGAGGAGAGTGTAAATCCTGCTCTGTACTGTACAGTTTAAAGTGGGTCATTTATAGCAAACACTACAGAAGTCTATCCTGCTTGCAGAGGGGGACAGATCCAGATTTATTGCCCGGTAACTTGCTTGGTATTTAACATGAAGATCTACGTTTTATTGTATTCTTGTTATTGTATTACTTATCGTACTGTACATTAAAGCGCATCTCATCTGAATAATAATAATAATAATAATAATAATAATAATAATAATAATAATAATAATAATAATAATAATAATAACACAACTGTTGTAAAAAAATGTGTAATGGGTGACACAACTATTGCAAATGAATTATCGTGGTTTTATTTATTTATTTATTTATTTATTTATTTATTTGATTAATTATTTCCAAATGCTCTTGGAGGGCATTCTGACTGTATGTAGAGGTCGAGATGACGTCACAGAAGGGGACACGTCACAGCTAGTAAAACACGCCGCGCGTCACATCAGGAGGCGCGTGGATTTATTAACAGCTACCTCTGTGTCAAACCAGTTCATTAAAAACGACACCGAAATCAGATTCCTGAACCAGCTGCAGAACAGCAACCAGCGACACCGGCAAACTGGTACAAAAACACAACGCATGTCACTTTAAATACCTCATATATATTTGTCATATTATTTTTTTTTTCATATTCTCCCTCCTTGTCTCTGTGCTTTACGGTGTTTCCATTGGTTTCACTGCTCTTTGATAGACTGCTGTTCGCAGGCTTGAGGCACGGAGACTGAACTGCTCCCTCCCTCCCTCCCTCACCCCCTAAGTGAAAGGGTGCTCCCTCCAGTCCAGGGCAGGCTTGAGGCACGGAGACTGAACTGCTCCCTCCCTCCCTCCCTCACCCCCCTAAGAGAAAGGGTGCTCCCTCCAGTCCAGGGCAGGCTTGAGGCACGGAGACTGAACTGCTCCCTCCCTCCCTCCCTCACCCCCCTAAGTGAAAGGGTGCTCCCTCCAGTCCAGGGCAGGCTTGAGGCACGGAGACTGAACAGCTCCCTCACTCACACGACAGTGATTTTTAAATGACCTGGGAGTGCACACGTGTGGCTTAATCAATTCTATTG
The DNA here is from genome assembly GCF_902713425.1 of Acipenser ruthenus. NCBI lineage: Eukaryota > Metazoa > Chordata > Actinopteri > Acipenseriformes > Acipenseridae > Acipenser > Acipenser ruthenus. The sequence goes on along the minus strand of NW_026708148.1, from coordinate 41,581 downwards.
CATTGAGTCCTGGCCGCTGTCTGCTTAGTGCAGGGAGGAGTCCTTCATAGAGATCTGAAATATAATCAAAAGCGTTGTGCGCTACAGTTCAGATCTGTTTAGTTTAAGATTTTAAAAAGGCGTTTTTAATTAGGCATTGAAAGCGGTTCTTTCCTGGGAGACCAGCGTCTGTGTTTTGCATCTCGCTCTCCGACTCTGCGGGACTCTATGCCATGATTAACAAACGTTTTTTTTTTTCTTTTTTGTTATAACTCATGTTTGAGAGCTTCGGAACATCCTCCACAGCGACTACACTGGGATCTCTGGAGGAGTGGAAACTCCAGCCCTCTCTCTCCCCATCCAGCCCCCTCCTCTCAGCCCTCTCCTCTCAGCCCCCCAGCCCTCTCCTCTCAGCCCCCCAGCCCTCTTGTCTCAGCCCCCTCCTCTCAGCCCCCAGCCCTCTCTCTCCCCACCTAGCCCAGAGCAGAGTGATCACTGGATCCGGCTTCACTCACTCCCCCGGGAAGTTGCCACGGTGACAGGAGGCCATGCATCTTGGGGGGGCCCTGGCTCAATCAAAGGACCCCATTGTTCAGCTGCTCGGCTTCCATGTGCCTGCCCAGCAGCGGCAACCCCAAAGAACTGCACCCTGACGAACTGCAAGTAACACACACACACACACACACACACACACACACACACACACACACACACACTGAAACACATGCGCACACACACACACACACACACACACACACTGAAACACATGCGCACACACACACACACTGAACACACTCTCACACACTGAACACACACACACACGCACACACATACGCACGCACGCACACACACACACTGACACACACACACTGACGCACACACACACACACACACACACACTGACACATACATACTGACACACAGACTCACACACAGACACACACTGTCTCAATCTCTCTCTCTCTCTCTCTCTCTCTCTCTCTCTCTCTCTCACTCTGCAGGCGGTCTCCCTGCTCCTCAGTGTTCAGTTTCACAGTCAGTTCAGTCTGGGGGTCCCGTGAATGACTTTGTCCGGGACGGTGATTGAATAACAAGAGGACTGGGAGTCTGCAGCTGTGAGGGGCTCAGAGAGCACTCAGACTCCAGCAATACTGTACATCCAATAATACACAGCGCAGCTCAATCCAGGAGCCGGGCACAGCGGAGCAGATACCCCCCACACCGACCCCCCACAGCTGAGCAGATACCCCCCACACCGACCCCCACAGCTGAACAGATACCCCCCACACCGACCCCCCACAGCTGAGCAGATACCCCCCACACCGACCCCCCACAGCTGAACAGATACCCCCCACACCGACCCCCCACAGCTGAACAGATACCCCCCCACCCCCCACAGCTGAACAGATACCCCCCACACCGACCCCCCACAGCTGAACAGATACCCCCCACACCGACCCCCCACAGCTGAACAGATACCCCCCACACCGACCCCCCACAGCTGAACAGATACCCCCCACACCGACCCCCCACAGCTGAACAGATACCCCCCACACCGACCCCCACAGCTGAACAGATACCCCCCACACCGACCCCCCACAGCTGAGCAGATACCCCCCACACCGACCCCCCACAGCTGAGCAGATACCCCCCACACCGACCCCCCACAGCTGAGCAGATACCCCCCACACCGACCCCCCACAGCTGAACAGATACCCCCCACACCGACCCCCACAGCTGAGCAGATACCCCCCACACCGACCCCCCACAGCTGAACAGATACCCCCCACACCGACCCCCCACAGCTGAGCAGATACCCCCCACACCGACCCCCCACAGCTGAACAGATACCCCCCACCCCCCACAGCTGAGCAGATACCCCCCACACCGACCCCCCACAGCTGAGCAGATACCCCCCCACACCGACCCCCCACAGCTGAACAGATACCCCCCACACCGACCCCCCACAGCTGAGCAGATACCCCCCACACCGACCCCCCCACAGCTGAACAGATACCCCCCACACCGACCCCCCACAGCTGAACAGATACCCCCCACACCGACCCCCCACAGCTGAGCAGATACCCCCCACACCGACCCCCCACAGCTGAACAGATACCCCCCACACCGACCCCCACAGCTGAGCAGATCCGTCAAACAACACACACTGAGAGCCTTAACCGCTGTGCAAAACCAGCCGGGCTGCTCTGCATTCGTGGGTACAGCGCTTTTAACCTCACCTCACCAACTGGGGTCAGAATCCTTTGTGCAGACAGGATTACAGTGGGACCCGATGCATTCCCAGCTCAGGAGTATCCCCAGATTCCCCTCCCCGCCACAATCACAGCAGCACTGTATTATTCTCATGCTTTTACTGCGGGGAACTTTTATTAAAGGGGGTCCCTATACAGGAAGATTTAATAAAACTGTATTTGTAGATTCATTCTAGTGTCAATTTCCGTATTATTAAAGCTACATCATTTTTTTTTAAAAAAGTATTTTACACTGATATTAAACAGCTATTATATTTTCAGTGTATTGCAGCTCATTCGCTGACAGTAGACGCGATTAGACACGCTGCTGCATTCTGCAAACACGTATCAGCTCCAGCCTGCCACCTTGTGGATATTAAAGGAGATGCACAAGCAGCCACGAGTACGGTCTCACAGATGCATTTTCAGAGAATGCGTGTTGTTTTTTTTTTTTTTTTTTCCTTTATATTGAATGTGGTTCAATAATAAAATACTATTACAGGCTATTAAACCGCATTGGACATTGACAACGATGATGTCATATCCCATAGTGCTGATGAAAGAGATGTCTCTGCCGTGGTAATCAAAGTACCATAGCCATAATACATCTCTAGAGAGGATACTGTTTATTAGAAAAAAAACATCTCTTATTCGGGTTTGAGATGACTTAAGCATATTTAATTTTCAAATAAAATATTTTTTTATTGAGCGAACATCATTTATTTGCCAACCTAAATTAATAAAAGACGTCACAGAAGAATATCGAGACGTCATCGGAGGCGGGCTCAACCGAGAAAGCTTTGAGAGTGACAGGAGCGCTACAGGCGATTGTCCAATGATCTACGAGAGAACGCCGGCACAATCGCAGCCGTTTTTAACCAATGGACGCTGAGCAGAGGGCGGCTCGCTGTCCAATCCGAGCCCTCCGAATTGATGCAGCTGACAGTCGGAAGGGATGAATCAAGAAAGCATCGAAATAGGAAGCAGTCTGAACAAATGAACAACACCACGACTGAACGAGACTCCCATTAAACCAGCTCCAGAGACAAGGAGGTAAGCGTCAGCAAGCGACGTGCGTTTATTACAATGGTATTTGCGCATTGCATTTGGAAAACGTAGTGCGTATCACGTGATCACTACGGAAAGAAAGAAAGGATTTTGTTTTTTTCATTTTGCACGACTCAATTATGTCACAAGACTGACGTTCTGTGCTCGCTTCGACTCGCCGAGCAGCAGGCCATCGGCAAATACTATGAGAAGTCAGGAGGATTCAATTGCATTAGCACTCGCATTTCCATTCTGTCACCCGATCCCGCTTTGCAGAGGTAACGCGTAACTGCCTGTATTATTAATATCAGTTATTACAAAACAACGGAGGTTTGGCAATCGTGTAGCGTCAGCATTGGAGTTCAGGGTTGCAATGTTCGGGGGGAATGCACGTGATGCATCTCGGACTCATGCACACTGGACTGTGTGTGTGTGTGTTTGTGTGTGTGTGTGTGTGCGTGCGTGTGTGTGTGTGTGGGGGGGGGGTCTGTCTAATTTAAAAAGCTTGAATCATATTGTAGTGTATTTATGTAGGGATAATTACGATGTGTATTATTATCGTTATTACTAGCAGTCCTAGTCCTGGTGCTGCACACGATCGCAATGTAACGGGCAGCAGTGTGGAGTAGTGGTTCGGGCTCTGGACTCTTGACCGGAGGGTCGTGGGTTCAATCCCAGGTGGGGGACACTGCTGTTGTACCCTTGAGCAAGGTACTTTACCTAGATTGCTCCAGTAAAAACCCAACTGTATTAATGGGTAATTGTATGTAAAAATAATGTGATATCTGTATAATGTGAAATAATTTATAATGTGATATCTTGTAACAATTGTAAGTCGCCTTGGATAAGGGCGTCTGCTAAGAAATAAATAATAATAATAATAATAATAATAATAATAACCGGCGCTGCGCATTCATACCCCTTCCCCGGCGTGCAGTGTGGAGGCTGCCTGACCAGAGCTCCTGTTTTTGAGGGCTGGAGTGCAGAGTGGAAACCTGACACGCTGCGGAGCCGCACCTGCTGTTGCAGAGAAACCCGAGAGTGAATAAATACTCCATCAGACTCTGTCGTATTCAGGCTGTTCAGTTTTTAAAATACCTGATTCCTGTTTCCATTAGTTCCAGCTGCAGCCTCAGCCCTGTCTGTCCGAGCGACCCTGCCTGAGATCCACCCAGACGCACACACAGACAGACAGACTCCCGGCTCGCGATGATTCACAGCCTGTTCCTGGTGAACTCGTCGGGGGATATCTTCCTGGAGAAGCACTGGAAGAGCGTGGTGAGCCGCTCCGTGTGCGATTACTTCTTCGAGGCGCAGGAGCGCGCGTCCGAGCCTGAGAACGTGGCCCCGGTCATCCCCACGCCGCACCACTACCTCATCAGCGTGTACCGCCACAAGATCTTCTTCGTGGCCGTGATCCAGAGCGAGGTGCCGCCCCTCTTCGTCATCGAGTTCCTGCACAGGGTCGTGGACACCTTCCAGGTGAGAGTCAGCGCCGCCCCTGGCGACCGCGGGGAAGGGTTCAAACTGCGGGTAATCAGAGCTGTCTGCAGTTTGAACACCCCTTCATAGCAAAACCATGTCAGCTCCTAAGAGGATCTAGTCCTCTCTCTGCATGAGTGCATCCTGTGATATCAGCCCTTGAAAAAATGCTTCATGTCTGAACATAATTTAAAAACGTCTGTTTCTTTCTTTTGCTCTCAGTCCTGTAGCTTCAGGGCCCCCTTTGATCTCTCCCTGACAGCATGTGGCTGCACTCTCCCTGTCTGTCTGTCTATCACTGGTCTCATGACTGTTTTTAATGTAATGGTTTAATTGAGAGAGAGAGAGAGAGAGAGAGAGAGAGAGAGAGAGAGAGAGAGAGAGAAGCGCTTTGAGATCCTTGTGATGAAAGCTGCTTTAGAAATGTGAGATTATATTGCAAATCCTAACACATTCAGGATGCAAATACCAGCTTATGCTGAAGAGAGGTCCCCTGGTGCAGCTCTGGGCATGACTGGTGTGCTTAAGGAGGGGCTTCCAGATTCAGAGATTGCAGAGGCTTGTTCATGTAAAGCAAGTGAAATCACAGCAGGCTGCTCATTTAATGGCACAAAGGTTGCAATACAAGGGGTGTGACTTACCCAGAGCAAAGTGCTGTGGATTTCTGTGTATTACTAGAGCGCTCTGCAGTGTTGAGAGTGGAGTTCTCTTTCCTATACTGCTAGAGCGCTCTGCAGTGTTGAGAGTGGAGCTCTCTTTCCTATACTGCTAGAGCGCTCTGCAGTGTTGAGAGGAGAACTCTCTTTCCTATACTGCTAGAGCAGTACTGGTCTCTCTCGTCTCCTCTCTGCAGGATTATTTTGGCGTGTGCTCCGAGGCTGCTGTCAAGGACAATGTGGTGGTCGTGTACGAGCTGCTGGAGGAGATGCTCGATAACGGGTTCCCTCTCGCCACTGAGTCCAACATCCTGAAGGAGCTGATCAAACCCCCGACCATCCTGAGGACTGTTGTCAACACCATCACTGGTGAGGGAGGGGCAGGGGGAGGAGCAAGGGGAGGGACAGACATGTGTGTTGGGTTATAAACAAGTGTTTAATAGGAAATTGAAGACATACCTGCACATAAGTTAATCAGCTGTACATTTGAATGCAGGTTGTGTTGTGTTATTGGGCTGGGTTGGGTTGGGTTGTATTGGGCTGGGTTCGGTTGGGTTGTATTGGGCTGGGTTGGGTTGTATTGGGCTGGGTTGGGTTGTATTGGGCTGGGTTGGGTTGAGCTGGGTTGAGTTGGGTTGTATTGGGCTGGGCTGGGTTGGGTTGGGTTGTATTGGGTTGGGTTGAGTTGTATTGGGGTGGGTTGGGTTGAGTTGTATTGGGGTGGGCTGAGTTGTATTGGGTTGGGTTTTGTTGGGTTGAGTTGTATTGAGTTGGGTTGTATTGGGCTTGGCTGGGTTGGTTTGGGTTGTATTGGGCTGGGCTAGGCTGGGTTGGGTTGTATTGGGCTGGGCTGGTTCAGGTTCTTCTTGACCCAGGTGTTTCCAGGCCCCTCTGTTCCTGGCAGCACCACTGTAGGTGACCACAGGCCAGCTCTCTGTGGTTGATATCCTCAAGTCTGCACTGTGGGTCTGGGTTGGGTTGGGTGCAGGTTCTTGTTTATTCTGCGTCTCCCTCCTCTCTCTCCAGGCAGCACCAATGTGGGTGAGCAGCTCCCCACAGGCCAGCTCTCCGTGGTGCCGTGGCGACGCACGGGAGTGAAGTACACCAACAACGAGGCGTACTTCGACGTGGTCGAGGAGATCGACGCCATCATCGACAAGTCAGGTACCTCCTTGAAGGGTAGATCGTTGATCTGGTCTAAGCTGTCGGCTGTTTGGAGGGTAGATCGGTGAGCTGGTCTAAGCTGTCGGCTGTTTGGAGGGTAGATCGTTGATCTGGTCTAAGCTGTCGGCTGTTTCCTTGAACATGCTTTTATAAAAGATTCAGCCTCTTTTCCATTTCCTGCCCCCCGCAGGCTCGACTGTGACGGCTGAGATCCAAGGTGTGGTGGATGCCTCTGTGAAGCTCACTGGCATGCCAGACCTCACCCTCTCCTTCGTGGTAAGCCCGGTGGGACTTGCAGAGAGTAGGGGTGAACTTCATCAACTGCTGCTGCAGAGTCACTTCCAATAGGAGCTCGTTTGTTTTCCGTCTCATCCGAAGGCCGGAGCACAAGGAGGTTCAGTGACTTGCTCAGGGTCACACACAGGGAGTCGGTGGCTGGGATTTGAACCTCATGGTATCAGAACCCCTTTCTTTAACCACTGGAGCACCGAGCCTGCGTCTGCCTGCCCGAGTTTCAGAAAGTATTAAAAAGTAAACAGGAGGCTGCTGTTAAAGTTAAAGGAATGACATTCCCTGGATTAGTCCACTGGGTTCAATCGGACAGCAAAGCAGGGGTGGGAATAAGACTCCCGTTACATAGCAGTCTGAACCAGTCCTGGTTTCATTAGGAGTTTATCAACCAGACACACCTGAGCTTGTTAGGTAGACACACTGGGGCTGATCAAGCTGCTGGTAAAACCTGGAATGGGTGACACTGCTGTGCAATAGGAGTCTGATTCCCATCCCTGCACACTATCAACCCCCCTCCCCTAGACCCGACACCAGCTGTTTCAAGCCCCCCCAGACACTGCAGCTGTTTCAAGCCCCCCCCGACACTGCAGCTGTTTCATGCCCCCCCTCCTCTTGTCTGTTTCAGAACCCCCGCTTGCTGGATGATGTCAGTTTCCACCCCTGCGTTCGCTTCAAGCGCTGGGAGGCGGAACGCATCCTCTCCTTCATCCCTCCCGACGGGAACTTCCGGCTCCTGTCCTACCACGTCAGCTCCCAGAAGTGAGTCTTCCAGACATTCTCTGGGAATTTTTTAACCCAGGGCTGTCAAACTCCAGTCCTCAAGGGCCGCAATTAAGATCTCAATTAGCTTAATTGATGTAATTATTTGTTCAATTGGACATGTTTAATTTTTTCAAGGTCTACAGTTTGTTGATTTAATAAATGCACTTGATTCAAGGTCCACAGTTATCTCAGTACAGCAGAAGCACGTTGCATCTTCTACTGTTAGCTCTTGAAAGAATGCATAATGAACAATGCAGTTGAACAAAGTGTTTTAAATTTCTAGTTTTCATTTGCCTGCACATTTACTTGTTTAACACTCTCCTCTCACCTCCTCTTCTCTCTCCTGCCCCCCTTTCCCCTCTCCACCTCTCTCCCCCTCTCCTCCTCTCTCCTTTCACCTCTCCCCTTCTCTCTCCTCACCTCTCCTTCTCTCTCCCTCTCTCCTGTCCCCCTCTCACTCCCCCTCTCTCCTCTCCTCTCCCCTTCTCTCTCTCCCTCTCCTCTCACCTTTCCCCCTCTCTCCCCTTCTCTCTCCCTCTCTCCTGTCCCCCTCTCACTCCCCCTCTCTCCTCACCTCTCCCCTTCTCTCTCTCTCACTCTCCTCTCCCCTTCTCTCTCTCCCTCTCCTCTCACCTTTCCCCCTCTCATTCCTCCTCTTCCTGCTCTCCCTCTCCTCTCACCTCTTCCCCTCTCTTTTTCTCTGCTCTCTCTCCACCTCTCTCCCCCTCTCCTCCTCTCTCCTTTCACCTCTCCCCTTCTCTCTCCCCCTCTCCTCACCTCCCCTTCTCTCTCCCTCTCTCCTGTCCCCCTCTCACTCCCCCTCTCTCCTCACCTCTCCCCTTCTCTCTCTCTCCCTCTCCTTTCACCTTTCCCCCTCTCATTCCTCCTCTCTTCCTCCTCTCCCTCCCCTCTCCTCTCACCTCTTCCCCTCTCACTCCCCCTCTCTTTTTCTCTGCTCTCTCTCCCCATCTCTCCACCTCTCCTCCTCCCCCCCTCTCCCCAGCCTGGTAGCGATCCCGGTCTATGTGAAGCACAGCATCAGTTTCCGCGAGGGCAGCTCTCTGGGGCATTTCGAGATCACAATCGGTCCCAAGCAGACGATGGGCAAGGCGGTGGAGGGGGTGCTGGTCACCAGTCAGATGCCCAAAGCCGTGCTCAACATGAACCTGACCTGCACCCAGGGGGCCTACACCTTCGACCCGGTCACCAAGGTGAGCGCAGCGGGAGCCTTCGCGTCCGCGCTGCTTTCCCGTGCGCGCGTTCACACAGCGTTCACAGGCTGCGCTCGCTCTTCCGCCTGTCCCAGGGCTCTCCTGACGTTATTCTTTCAGTCTGCGTTGGTTTCCAGGGCACAGAACACCTTTTTATACCTAGAATTAAACTAGAGTTTCACTTGCTTGTCGTGTTTTAATAGACTGGTTGTAAATCTGTTCTTAATCCCTGAAGACTAAATTTAAAACCTGACATTCTAGGTGATACAAAACTTTGGGCAGAGCTGTATATGATTAAGAGATTGAAGTTCTGGACTGTGCATGGTGTAGTTCAGCTTGGGGGGGCTCTGAGTTTAATATCTGTGCTCCGTGACCCCCCTCAGATGCTGTCCTGGGACGTGGGGAAGATTAACCCCCAGAAGCTCCCCAGTCTGAAGGGGTCGATGAGCCTGCAGACTGGAGCCTCGAAACCTGACGAGAACCCCACGATCAACATCCAGTGCAAGATCCAGCAGCTCGCCCTCTCGGGTAAGAGAGCGGGGGCCCCGGGGGGCCACGGGGGGGGGGGGGGGGGGGCAGACCTGGGGGCAATTCCAGTGACCGCAGGACTGTGTGCTCAAATTACAATCACAATGCTGCTTTGTTCAATTCCAGTTCCAGTTACGCTGCAGGAATTTACAATTGTACTAAAAAGTAACAAACGACACCCCCCCCCCCCCCCCACACACATTATTATGTTTACTCTGTTTACTCTTACAATTCTTGAGTTTTTATTTTATTTTATTATGACTCGATCCTAAAGTTCTAGGTGTTTGCCCGCAGCTGTAGAGTCAGTGTTAGTGTTGGTGTTGGTGTTGGTGCTGATGTTTGTGATGACGATGATGATGACGATGGTGACGATGGTGATGACAATGACGATGGTTATGATGATGATTACGACGATGATGATGATGGTGACGACGATGATGACGATGATGATGGTGATGATGATGGTGATGATGGTGATGACGATGATGATGATGGTGGTGATGATGATGATGATGGTGATGATGGTGATGACGATGATGATGATGACGATGATGATGATGATGACGGTGATGATGATGATGGTGATGACGATGATGATGATGATGATGATGACGGTGATGATGATGATGGTGATGACGATGATGATGATGGTGGTGATGATGACGATGATGACGATGATGATGATGATGGTGATGACGATGATGATGGTGATGGTGATGATGACGATGATGGTGATGATGATGATGGTGATGATGATGATGATGATGACGGTGATGATGATGATGGTGATGATGATGATGATGATGACGGTGATGATGATGATGGTGGTGACGATGATGATGATGGAGTATCGCTGACCATCTTCTTGCTCTGTGCTCTGCAGGGTTGAAGGTGAACCGGCTGGACATGTACGGAGAGAAGTACAAGCCCTTCAAAGGGATCAAGTACATGACCAAGGCAGGGAAGTTCCAGGTCCGAACATAGGGCAGCAGCGCTGGCCTGGTCCTGGTCCTGGTCCTGGTCCGGTGTGAGTGACAGAGTGGAAGAGAAGAGAGATCCTGACTCTCTCTCTCTCTCTCTCAGGACTGCTGTCCATCTCAGCGCTGAGCGGTTAGGTTCTGTGCTCGGGTTTTATGTCCACGTTTCTGGGAAGCGGGTTGTGTTGACTGCTGATTTCAGCCCCCCCCCCCCCCCCCATTCTAAATGTAAAGTTTAGTTTGCTCTGTTATTTGTTTCCTGAATTATTCTTTTTTTTTTGGTGTAATATTTTATATTTTAATTATATATATAAACTTTTTTTTTTTTGCATGAACACAAAAGGTTTGAATGATTAAAAAAGAATGTATTTAAGGACGTTTTGGACACATTATTTTTAATCATTTAACCCTTTGTACACTGCAGTTATACCTCGTTTGATATTGTGTGTGTGTGTGTGTGTGTCTGTGTCAGTGTCTGTGTGTGTCTGTGTCAGTGTCTGTGTGTGTCTGTGTCAGTATATATATATATATAATGAATTATACTCGCGTAGCAGGGAGGCAGTTCTCCGGTCTTTGATCATCCGTACTAATGCACGGAGCGCCCCTGTAGTCACATGACGAATCACGTGTTGTTTTACGCACAGCGCTTCTGGTGCTGAAACGGCTCTGAGATTTAGCTGAGCAGCAGACTGAGTCCTATAGTTCTGTAATGTGTCAGAGCTGTACTGAATTGTATTCTTTGAGGGTGTTCAAAGTTTGGTACATGATACGTTCAATTACAGTATTTCATAACCTTAACTGTAGGTGTTAAAGTTTTACTGAATTGCACTAATTTAATGATTTTGTGTGCTTAATGTGATCGAATAGGTTACTAGTAACAGTCCCAATTAGTTTGGATAATTGACACTCTACTGTCTGTGTGTGTGTGTGTGTGTGTGTGTGTGTGTGTGTGTGTGTGTGTGTGTGTGTGTGTGTGTATGTATCTATAATGTAATGTATGTGTGTGTGTGCAATTTATGAGTTTGTAAAATGAAGGACTGCTCCACCTGCTGGCTATGTTTAACATTACATTCCAAACAAACACTTTGAATTACAAGGTACGAGGTAGGAGACGAGAGAGAGATCCAGAGACGGGGTGACTTGAAGTCTTGAACTCGGGGGAGCGATGCAGCTCCGCACATGAACAGTCCAGCACTGCAAACGCAGCCCAGCACCGCGCGCTGTGTGTGTCTCTTCGATAGAAGGGTTATAATCGCAGACCTCGCTTTTTTTTTTGGTTTCCTCTTGCTGTTAAACGGGTGTGATTCAGCTCGTATGTGTGTGGGAGCCCTGCTCTGGGAGCGCTGTGTTTAATGGCTGTACAGTTTAGTTCGTACAACGTATTGTAAAGTCTCGCCTTGGTCTGTATTGCACCTGCTTCCCGTCACAACAAGAGAGGCGTCAGTTGTGCAGGGGAATTACTTGAATGCACGTTTGTTTGTTTGTTTGTTTGTTTGTTTGTTTGTTTGTTTGTTTGTTTGTTTGTTTGTATTCTAAGAATGCACACCGCGTGTAGTTTCGCCCCGCAGCGCCCCGCACTGATACCCCGCTCCCGGGCTGCAGGCTCCTCTGTAACCGCCTGTCTAGTAATAAACCTCTTCCTGTGACTCCACTCGGGTCTCCGGCTCTTCCTTTGCTCTTTTCATTTTTTTCTTTTTTTTTTTTTTTTTTAGTTCAGGTCACTAATAATAATACAAAAACACAACCCATACTCCCAGCCAACAAAAATCAATGAAAAAAAAAACACGAAACTGCCTGACTGCTTCGATATGAAACTGGGAAAGAAAGATTCCTTTTTATGTGTTTAAAATCGAATTATTTGGATAATGACATCACTGTTATTATTATTATTATTTATTTCTTAGCAGACGCCCTTATCCAGGGCGACTTACAATTGTTACAAGATATCCCATTATTTTTTACATACAATTACCCATTTATACAGTTGGGTTTTTACTGGAGCAATCTAGGTAAAGTACCTTGCTCAAAGGGTACAGCAGCAGTGTCCCCCCACCTGGGATTGAACCCACGACCCTCCGGTCAAGAGTCCCGAGCCCTGACCACTACTCCACACTGCTGCCCTTGTAACAATTATAAGTCGCCCTGGATAAGGGCGTCTGCTAAGAAATTAATAATAATAATAATAATAATAATAATAATAATAATAATAATAATAATAATAATAATAATAATAATAATAATACGCGCAAAGACGGCATGTTTGGGATTCATTCAAACTTGTGTGACCGCAGCCTCGCAGACAGACACATCACTGAGAGCAGCTCTACGGTTTCTGGATGCTGTGGCTTTTGAGATATCAACATACATAAACGAGACACGTCAGGATATTGCAAAACTGCTGATCATTGAGAACCTTTCCGTCCACATCTGAGACCGGGGAGAGAGGGAGCCTCTTCGGTGTCTGTGTTTGAAACAGAACGGCTGCTTCTCGGTGCGGATTCCCGGCTGCTGAAACACTGCATTCCCGTTCAGAGGCTGTTCAAACTCTCGACGCTGGAGGGCGCACGCATCACAACGTTAAATGCAGAAATAAAAACACCACATTTGCATCCGTCTGTTTCTGCGGTGATTTTTGTCTCACAAGCTCCACTCCGGCTGCATTCGTTAAAAGCACACCAGCCGGCCACAGCGTTGCAGAAAATAGTTTCATAGGAGGAGCCGTTTTTAAAATATCTTGTTCTTACGATCTGATTAATGTCTTTTAGAGCACCGGCGAATCACCTTGAAACGCTGCACCCTCACATCCTGCCATGACGTGGCCTGTTCATCTACTGAGAAGCCGGGAAAGTGCAGGAGGTTTGCATGAAGAATACGCAGCTAGTTGCGTTATTCATGCATTAAATAAATCAATCATTTACAAAAGTAAGGAGCAACAAAAAAAAAACCACACGCTTATTATATCAAAGTGGAATATATATATTTTTAAAAACAAATCATATACAAAAAAATTAAATCATGACATAATAAATACAGATTAACCAATAAAATTATTATATGCATAGAAATACACACAATACAAATAAATAATAATAACAATAATAATAATAATAAAGATTTTTAAAAAGTCTCTTGGTGTGTCGAGTCTCGCTGGGCTGTGCAACAGCCTTCAGGACTCTCTGTACTGAAACACAATGAAGGAGTTTAAAAACAGTGCTGTTGGGTTGGGTTCGGTTGGGTTGGGTTGGGTTGTGGGGTGGGGTGGGGTCTCTTCTGCAGCATGCAGGAGAGTCTCGTCTGTGTTGAAATGCAGCCTCTCTGGGGGGCGGGAGTGGTTTAGACCTGCTTTAAAACCTTGTGCATGGAAACACACACACACACACACACACACACACACACACACACCATGCACGATTGGGTCACTGTGCAAACTGTCAGGGCCCTGGGCTCGGGTCTCAATCATTAACATGTTAAAACTGTTACACAAAGAATAGAAAAGTTTAACAATTTTTAAAAAGTAACACCGATGCACACGCTAGTTTATATATACAGTCCGAGATTCATTTATAGAACAAAAGTGCTGGCCGTAGTTTTGCTGTGAATGGCTCTGTCCCTTTAGTTTGATCTGCTTCCTCTCTGCGGCGGTCCTGGTAACAGTGATCCACACGGCGCAGAACTGCGTCCTTCTTACAGATCCCACAGGGGGGGCTAGCGGGTCCAGTCCAGGTGTGTGCCATTGTGATGTTAAAGGGGAAGTGGTTTTAGCCAGACGGTCCAGACTCTGTGTGTGTGTGTGTGTGTGTGTGTGCTGCGGGTTTGCTGGTTGGCTGCTCCCCTCTCTCGGTCTCGCTGGCTCTACCGTGTCTCCTGGCTGATCTTTCTTTGGATCCAGCCCAGGTATTTGCTCACTCTGGTGTAAACCCCTGGGGTGTCCTTCTTCCCGCAGCCGTCGCCCCAACTGATGATGCCGATGAGGTTCATCCGCCCCCCGCTGGAGCAGACCAGGGGACCCCCAGAATCCCCCTGCGAGAAACGAAAAAAAACATTTTACAGCTCCGGCCAAAAGTTTTGCATCACCTACAATTTAGATCTCTTACTTAATCAAAAGAAACTACAAAATGATATCTAAAAAAAAAAAAGAGTCTACCATAATAGCAGCACAGTACTATTTTCATGTTAGATTTGGAAACATTTTTAAAGTATATGGAAAACTATACAGAGCGGCGGAGTGCAATTCAATCTGTGAACATGTAACATTATTCAGCAGGTTTCACTGGACTTGGTGAAGCACAAGGAGTTCATGCTGCAGGGTGATGCGATATTTCTGGCTGTAGCTGCACACGGACTCGGGTCTCACCTTGCAGGCGTCGTCCAGCCCACGCGTGTCTCCGGCACAGAGCATGTTCTCCGTGACGAGCCGGTCGGAGAGACGCTCCGGGGTGCAGAGTCGGGACGGCCAGAGCCGGACGTGACCCTCCTTCAGCCGCTCAGAGTAGAAGGCAGAGACTGAGAGGAGAGACAGGGGTTCAACAAGACGTCAGTCACGATCACAGAGTCACACACACACAGGGGCGAGAGGTAGAGTGAGCAACTGAACATTTCAAAATCTCCGTTTTAGTTTTGCTGGCGACCCTACGACTGGGTGTTTTAACGTTGGCTGAACTTTCTTATTGCTCACACACACCCAACGTGTTAACTTAGAAATCAGAGTGTTTTGTAGAAATGCCATCTTGTTTAGGTTTCTGGCTTCTCAAACTGCGCAAAAAGTTCTCTGTTGAATTAGACAACCCGACATGACTCATTAAACTTACTGTAAATCAGAACTAAAACAAGGTTGTAATGATGGGCTACGTTTCAAAAGCGTTGACATATATTTTCTTAAACTTTAGAACTATGACATCGCTGTGCACAGGATGCCAAGATGTTCTGGAATGCTCAGAACTCCTGAGCGGTGATTGGCTGCTGGTAGCAGAACACATGCAGATGGAATGAGGTCAGCGCTTACACTCCTCCTCTTTGCCGTAGCCGGAGATCTCGCACTCAGACCAGTCTGGGAGGGAGAGGCCGGGGTCGGGGAGGCAAACCGGCCGGACGAAGGAGGTCTCCAGAGCACACGCCCCCGTGTCACTCGTCAGCTTCAACAGCACTGCAGGGGAGAGACAGGGGGTTAGAGAGGAGAGGAGAGAGAGAGCGCGAGACAGAGCACACGCCCCCGTGTCACTCGTCAGCTTCAACAACACTGCAGGGGAGAGACAGGGGGTTAGAGAGGAGAGGAGAGAGAGAGCGCGAGACAGAGCACACGCCCCCGTGTCACTCGTCAGCTTCAACAACACTGCAGGGGAGAGACGGGGTTAGAGAGGAGAGGAGAGGAGAGCGAGCGCGAGACAGAGCACACGCCCCCGTGTCACTCGTCAGCTTCAACAACACTGCAGGGGAGAGACAGGGGGTTAGAGAGGAGAGGAGAGAGAGACGGGGTTAGAGAGGAGAGAGAGAGAGAGGAGAGAGAGACAGAGACAGAGATACACACACAGCCAGAGAGAGAGAGAGAGAGAGAGAGACAGAAACACACACAGCCAGAGAGAGAGAGAGAGAGAGAGAGAGAGAGAGAGAGAGAGAGACAGAAACACACACAGCCAGAGAGACAGAAACACACACAGCCAGAGAGACACACACAGCCGGCTCACCTATATCATTGTCGAAGGTCTCTTCGTCGTACTGCTCGTGGACGAAGTATTTCTCCACTCTGAAGATCTGCTCGTTGGTGGAGTTCTGAAGCCGGTAGGTGCGTCCCATCACTACCTTGAGCAGATTAGGACGGAACCTGCAGCAGGAAGAGAGAGAAGGGAACAGACATTCATCAACAACTGCTGCTGCTG
Organism: Acipenser ruthenus; assembly: GCF_902713425.1. Lineage (NCBI taxonomy): Eukaryota > Metazoa > Chordata > Actinopteri > Acipenseriformes > Acipenseridae > Acipenser > Acipenser ruthenus. The sequence continues at coordinate 25,359 of NW_026708148.1, read as the reverse complement.
CTGCAGAGTCACTTCCAATAGGTTTTGGGGTTCGGGGCGCTCAGCTCGGACACGTACCGTTCCTGGAAGCAGTGGGCGGCAGACAGCAGCCAGCAGGAGCCAATCAGGACGCCCCCGCAGAAGTAGGAGTCGGCATGCGCGTGGCGGTTATACACGAAGAGAGCGGCCTGCCAGGGGTGAGCAGCGATGCTGGAGACCTGACCCCCCTTAATCCGATACTGAGAGACCGGGGGCAGCCGCTTCCCACAGCTCTCTGAGGAAGAGGAGGAGCCTCATCAGCATCATTATTATTATTACAATTAGCATCATCATTAGTATTATTAGAGCCATCATTAGCCTGAGAGTTTGTGACTCACCGACTGCATTGTCGTGTCCACTCAGGAATCCTGAGGACCCCACAGTGGAGCTGCTGACCGGGCGATCCACTGGGGAAACAAACAATTCGACAATTCAACTGACTGAGCCACAGTGTGTACGGAATCCCCCATCCCGCAACTCCCAATCCCCAGTTGAGTGCAGCCCAGCCAGGCTGTGTTCTTACCACACTTGGGCAGGTCGCAGTGCTCCCAGGTGAGGGCTCTGCCTCTGTACACGTGGCACCAGGGCTTGGAGTCGTTGTCTGGGTTCCTGTGGAGAGATGAGAGAGATGAGAGAGAGAGAGAGAGAGAGAGAGAGAGAGAGAGAGAGAGAGAGAGAGAGTTTGTGAGTCATTCTAACATGGCTTTGCTCCGAGTTTATTCAGACACACCTGAGCTTGTTACCTATACAGAGTCTCTAAATCAAGCTTTTAGTAAAACCTGGAATGGGTGACACCGCTCTGCAACAGGAGTCTCATTTCCATCCCTGCTGGCTAAACGGGATGTGTTGCAGTGCAGTAGTATCTATCTGGTGCTAGGCTGGCCGTGGCTGCGTGGCTGCGTGGTCTCCTCACCTGCAGTGGTTGTGGCTGCCCAGCCCGAGCTGCCTGGCGTCGACTCTCCAGGCGTTGTAGGCTTTCTTGGCGAGGGCGGGCGAGTCCCAGCTCAGGCAGCGGGCGCCCGTGCGAGTGCTGCTCCGCGAGCCGCGGTACGACGAGCCGGTGCCAGCGTAGCACTCCGCAGAGCCAACTGCGGGACAAACAGGGCATCAGAACACAGCCTGCCTGGCACTGCCCAGGGAGGAGCTGCCCACAGCACAGGGCAGGCAGGGATAAGCATTGTAAAGCACAGAGAGGTGTGGTAAAGCATAGGGAAGCATTGTAAAGCACAGAGAGGTGTGGTAAAGGTTATTAAAAAAACACAGGGTAAACTAGCCGTTCTAAAAGTTTCCCCATAGTAAAAGCACAGTGAAGTGTGATAAAGCTTACCCTGGGGACAGCTGGGCACACTGCAGTACTCCCACACCAGCTGCTTGTTTTTGTACACATGGCACCAGGGCTGGGTGTCGTTGTCCGGATTCCTGGAAGCAGGAGGAGAGCGAGACGTCAGCGCACACTCAGGGTTACTGAAGCACTCCCTCGAGACACTATCCGGGGCGAGGGGGGGCGGAATGGTTCAAGACCACACTGGGAGTCATGGCTACTGACTGGGCAGTGCAGGGGAGGGGGAGAGGGAGCGGGCGCTGGGTTAGTGCGTGTGTGTGTGAGTGTGTGTGTGTGTGTGTGTGTGGTTGGGAGCAGTGATTGTAACTGCATTACAGCGAGTGACTGCAGAGTTCAGTAAACAACTCAAATTCGTCCGACAGCAAAGGCTAGTCCACTAGAATGAACCCTGAAAGTTAAGCTGAGGATCCGTGCATGTTGTTTGTGTTTATTACAAATCCGTTCTGCTCCTTCGCTGGATCGAACTTTAACCCTAACTTAACTATTTCAGTTAAAGAAGCACTTCAGTTTAAAAATAAACGTATAAGAAAACATAAAAAAATGCATCATTCACTTCAAACAATACAAATATAAAACCTCTATCCCCCCTCTAGTGGCAGGATGACCACATTGCACCTGTTAAACTCTACCTCCTCTAGTGGCAGTCTAGCCACATTGCATCTCTTATAAAGCTCTCTATCCCCCTCTAGTGGCAGTCTCACCACATTGCACCTATGATAAAGCTCTCTGGTGCCCCCTGCTGTCTGACCTGCAGTAGTTGTGGTTCCCCAGGCCCAGCTGCAGGGAGTCGTCTCTCCTCGCGTTGTACTTTTTGTCGATGAGGACACTGGAGTTCCAGTTCAGGCAGTCGATGGAGGAGCGGCTCTGCCCCCAGGTCCCGCGGTACCCGCCCCCGCGCCCGCTGACGCACTTCTCCGTCGTGTCTGAGAAACGAGATCGCAAACACATACACGGGTCAACCAGAAGCTCCGATCAGCATTGCTGTCCTGCACAGCTCCTTTCAAAAATACACTTTCTACACCTTGCTGCTCCAGCAGTTAAAGAAAGAGGTTCGATACCAGAAGGTTCAAATCCCAGCCACTGACTCCCTGTGTGTGTGTGTGACCCTGAGCAAGCCACTGAACCTCCTTGTGCTCTGTCCTTCGGATGAGACGGAAAACAAACAAGCTCCTATTGGAAGTGACTCTGCAGCAGCAGCAGTTGTTGATGATGCAGAGTTCACCCCCCTGGTCTCTGTAAGTCGCTTTGGATAAAAGTGTCTGCTAAATGACTGATTAATTAAAAGTGCCTTTGGTAAGTATCAGACTGTACTATCAGTTTCGGATGGCAGACTCTTCTAAAAAGTTCACCATGGAGAATTAACGTACTGTTTAAAATGTCCATCCCAGTGCTTTAACTGCGCTGTTATTTAAAACTAGATTTTCCTTCAACATGCTTGTTTGCTGGCTTTTCCAAGACACCCCCCCGTTCTTTACTGCACATGGTTGTGCCTTCAACCTGTCACCCGCCCCCCCTCGTCATCATTGCAAAGGGACCTGTGTTCTTTACTGCACATGGCTGTGCCTTCAACCTGTCACCCCCCCCTCGTCATCATTGCAAAGGGACCTGTGTTCTTTACTGCACATGGCTGTGCCTTCAACCTGTCACCCCCCCCCCCCCCTCGTCATCACTGCAAAGGGACCTGTGTTCTTTACTGCACATGGCTGTGCCTTCAACCTGTCACCCCCCCCCCCCCCTCGTCATCACTGCAAAGGGACCTGTGTTCTTTACTGCACATGGCTGTGCCTTCAGCCTGGCACGCCCCAATGAGTTGAAGCATGCAGAAGTGCGAGTGCAGAGAGTTTGGGGGCACGCACCGATCTCACACTGGGGTCCCACGAAGCCGCTGGGGCAGCTGCAGATGAATTCGGGGGAGTGGAGAGCCTGCTTGCAGGAGCCCCCGTTGTAGCATCGACTCCTGCTGCATTCTGAAGTAGGGAAAAAAAAAACACTTTAAAATCACGTCTGCATATTCCGTCTGAATCCCGTCTGAATCCCGCAGGAATAACACGGGGATATCTTCTGCGCTTCCTCAGAGTTCTGAAGTCATTCATTGTGAATTCAGCCCCCCCTGTTAATTCATGTGGGTTTAATCACCCGGATTCATTCCATGATCCTCTGTAATGAATGCTGCTAATCGCGTGTATAAGACATTGAGAGCCTCTTACTCCCCCACCAGGTCACTGTGAGAAGTGTTCATTCATGCCTGCATCATTTGGCACAATCCACATGAATTAACAGGCTGAATTCAAAATGAATTACTTCTGATCTCACTCCTCCAGGAGAGATGACTGTTCATCCGGCCAGATGTTGTTTTGTAAGTGACTTGCACAGAGGATCGTGGCACTGCCAGATTAATAAAGGAAACGCAAGCAGCTGTAAGCAGCGTCCCGCTGTTTGAGACTCACTCACCCTCAACGGGCACCGCGTGGCACCTGCTTTTTCTGTTGGCACAGCGACAGTATTCCACGCTCTGGCCATGCCAGCGCAGCCACGTCTCCCCGTGCTGGTGAACCTCCGCGGACAGCCCGTCCTTACAGTACTCTGCAGGGGACAGAAGGGAGGGGAGGAGGTCAGTGAAGGGACAGGGGAGAGAGACAGAGAGAGAGAGACAGACAGAGAGTGCTCTGCAGGGTCCCGGCCCCAGTGATGTCACTCGCTTACCTCTGTACATGCGTGTTCCTCTCCGTGTTCTCACGAGGGATTCCTGAAACGACAAGCAGGAGGCGTGTCAACGGGGCGGGGAGCTCCAACAAGCACTGCGGTCATTACTGCTCAATACAGACCGGCCATTACTGCTCAATACAGACCAGCCATTACTGCTCAATACAGACCTGCCATTACTGCTCAATACAGACCTGCCATTACTGCTCAATACAGACCTGCCATTACTGCTCAATACAGACCTGCCATTACTGCTCAATACAGACCTGGTGTAGCTACAGCGACACTAAACAGAATGCAAGGTTGCATACATAGCCAAGTGTGGGTTTTATAATGCTTTAGTTCACTTAGAATACTGTGTAAAGTAACCTATTGGTAGGAGGCTGTGTGGTCCAGTGGTTAAAGAAATGGGCTTGTAACCAGGAGGTCCCCGGTTCAAATCCCACCTCAGCCAGTGACTCATTGTGTGACCCTGAGCAAGTCACTTCACCTCCTTGTGCTTCGTCTTTCGGGTGAGACGTTGTTGTAAGTGACTCTGCAGCTGATGCATAGTTCACACACCCTAGTCTCTGTAAGTCGCCTTGGATAAAGCAGACGTCTACTAAATAAACACATAACTAAAACCTAAGAATGCATCAATCACAGTTTTTTAAGAAGCCGCTGTAAGGATAGCGGACCCACAATTCAAAGTGGATTTCAGCGTGAGCAAGCAGAAGGCGGGGGTTTGTATCCGGGCAGCGTGAGGCCAGCCTCCCCTCTGGAGACGCTCTGCGAGGGGGCAGCCAGCTCCTCGTTCAGGCAAGGAAGGGTTATTCTGTACCTCGTCTCCCAGTGAAGAGGAGAGCGCCCCGAGAGCAATCAGGAGCCACAGCAACGCCATCTTTGATTCCACAAGACTCTCACGGCCTGTCAGTCTGTCTGAGACGGTTAGTACCTGGAAAGGAAAGATATCACCTGTCAGAATGCGACTTGCTGCCTCCTTATTGCAGCACTGTAAAGAAAGGGCATTTGGTTTGTGGCAGAGGAAGGAACGAGTCGCCAGCACACCTCACTGAACCGTTAAGCCAAATACAACGCTTCATGAGCAAAGGCGTATACGTCACAGTTCTTTCTATAAAAGCACATTTAACAGAACAGCAGCCGGAGCCGCAGATACAGAACAGGGCTGTGAAACAGTGAGGAGCAGCATCTGTATTAATATAACCTCTGTGAGCGTCCTCTTTCACTCAAAAACAGGAAGGGGAAAAAAAGGAATTATAAACATTATAAACAAAACAGAAACACAGTGGCTCTCATTTCCGGACTGAAAGAGAAGCGCCTTCAGTATCAGAGATTTCTGCGCATGTCTCTCCCTTCCCTGGGCAGAGCTCCAGTCCGCTAATCAGAGGAAGGCAGACTGAAAGCCGCAATGTCTGTGCTTTGAGCAGGGAGCTGCACGCATTTTGATACAGTAAAGCATAGGGAAGCATTGTAAAGCACAGAGAGGTCTGGTAAAGCATAGGGAAGCATTGTAAAGCACAGAGAGGTCTGGTAAAGCATAGGGAAGCATTGTAAAGCACAGGGAGGTCTGGTAAAGCATAGGGAAGCATTGTAAAGCACAGAGAGGTCTGGTAAAGCATAGGGAAGCATTGTAAAGCACAGAGAGGTCTGGTAAAGCATAGGGAAGCATTGTAAAGCACAGAGAGGTCTGGTAAAGCATAGGGAAGCATTGTAAAGCACAGAGAGGTCTGGTAAAGCATAGGGAAGCACTGTAAAGCACAGAGGTCTGGTAAAGCATATTAAAAAACAAACTGTGGTAAACTAACCCTTCTAAAAGTGTCCTACAGTAAAAGCCCAGCTCTGAGCTGCAGAGTATTGATCTCCAGTCCTGTTTATACGAGCTTGCACACACACTCAATGAGCCGCCTGCCCCCTCCCCCCTCGAGAGTGGCTCTCTGGATCCTGTTTATTATCACAGGGGCCCCCGCCTCTCCCCTCGGGAGTGTCATGTGATCAAGCTCGCTGATTTGTGGTCGATGAGATCAGAGCGCAGATTAAAAGAGAAACCTCTCTGACTCACTTCCCTCTGGGTCCTTCTCTCACTCTCTCTCCTGCAGACAGAGAACAGACTCCATTCTTCCAAACAATAAGCAGCCCTCCCCCCCCTCTCTCTCTCTCTCTCTCTCTCGATACAATAGAGCCATTTACAAGCAACCCAGACCACAGTCTGCGGGATCTCCAATCGTTTCTAATGCAGATTGAGCTCAGAGTGAGGGGTCTGCTCAGAGTGAATTCATGCAGATTGAGCTCAGAGTGAGGAGTCTGCTCAGAGTGAATTCATGCAGATTGAGCTCAGAGTGAGGAGTCTGCTCAGAGTGAATTCATGCAGATTGAGCTCAGAGTGAGGAGTCTGCTCAGAGTGAATTCATGCAGATTGAGCTCAGAGTGAGGAGTCTGCTCAGAGTGAATTCATGCAGATTGAGCTCAGAGTGAGGAGTCTGCCCATGCATTTTTTAAAATAGCTGAAAAAGTATTTTTTGAAATAATAATAAATACATTTTCCAGCTTTCTGTAGGGAACATGGAACAAGGCTATCATGCACTGGCTTGCTAGTCTTCCATATATTATTATTATTATTATTTGTTTATTTAGCAGACGCCTTTATCCAAGGTGACTTACAGAGACTCGGGTGTATCTGGATGGAATGTTAGAGGAATGCGAGTCTAGCAGAAATGATTGGATTTCCTCGTACTCTTTATTAAGCAAAAGCGTGGTCAAGCTTAAAACACTGCGGCAAAGCCTCCACACTTAATTAAATGAGTCTTGGTGGTGTTGGTCCTATCAGCTACATTTCTATCTTGCTTCTTGCAAACTCTGCAATGCTGATCTGAAGCCAGGCAGAGTGTTTGTTAATCCTGCAGTTATGCTGCACAGCTGTTGGTCTGTATTAATCTGGTCTGAATGGGAACTTGTAATGAGATTCACACCCCACGCTCCCATTTTCAAAGTTGCTGATTTGAGTCCTTTTGTTTCCTCAGGATTATAAAATCTTTGCTTCACGCTGGCGCCTCCACAGCGCAGCACAAAAGCACAGGAGCAAACTGGTGACAGACAGCAGCTCCGTGCTGTAAAAACAGCCGTGCCCATTCCTTCACTTCGATTAACTGATCAGCTTGTGAAAAACAAGCTACCGAGGTCTGGAGATCACGTGAAGGGGGTTCTATCAACCCCCAGGGTAACAAACGCTCCCAAATAAACTGTCTTTAAAATAACAAGCAGGGACAGAAGGCAGGTCCTTTAAAAAGAGAATCTCCAATGAGCCATTTCCTCATTTAAATGCACTAGCAATCCTCCTCACATTCCGCACGGACTGACTCCTATCAAACTGTAACTCGCTATGAGCACAAGGGCATCAGCGTTACCAAGGTTACCCGATTCTTATTCTCTCTACACAAACTGAATTAAATTCCCTTCCCAGCAGCGCATGCACGAATCAGGCAATAGAGCCCATTCCACGCCCCGAGACCCCGTACGGTACCTCTCCTCTCTCCTCTCTCTTCTCTTTCTCTGCCGCTCCCCTGCTGCAGCGAAGCCCCTGCTGGATCGGTACCAGCCGGTCGCAGGCTGGGAGAGAGACGGAGGAGATCTCTATAAGCAAGCAGCCTGACTGCGGAGGGAGCGGTGGGGGGGGGGGGGAGATGAGTGAACCGTGAGTCAGCAGCAGGAATGCAAGTCTGCAAACCGCAGAGCCACAGATACAACAGGAGAGCAGCACTGCCTGCAGCTACAGAGGGCTGGTTGTATAGAGGACTTACACTGGAAATATGCACAGTCATTTGGCAGTCCATCCATCCAGCTTTACCCATGAGTATACTGTACATTTACCATGGTTTACAATGCTTCCCTATGCTTTACCAGACCTCTCTGTGCTTTACAATGCTTCCCCATGCTTTACCAGACCTCTCTGTGCTTTACAATGCTTCCCCATGCTTTACCAGACCTCTCTGTGCTTTACAATGCTTCCCCATGCTTTACCAGACCTCTCTGTGCTTTACAATGCTTCCCTATGCTTTACCAGACCTCTCTGTGCTTTACAATGCTTCCCTATGCTTTACCATACCTCTCTGTGCTTTACAATGCTTCCCTATGCTTTACCAGACCTCTCTGTGTTTACAATGCTTCCCTATGCTTTACCATACCTCTCTGTGCTTTACAATGCTTCCCTATGCTTTAACCGGACCTCTCTGTGCTTTACAATGCTTCCCTATGCTTTACCATCCCTCTCTGTGCTTTACAATGCTTCCCTATGCTTTACCATCCCTCTCTGTGCTTTACAATGCTTCCCTATGCTTTACCATACCTCTCTGTGCTTTACAATGCTTCCCTATGCTTTACCAGACCTCTCTGTGTTTACAATGCTTCCCTATGCTTTACCATACCTCTCTGTGCTTTACAATGCTTCCCTATGCTTTACCAGACCTCTCTGTGTTTACAATGCTTCCCTATGCTTTACCATACCTCTCTGTGCTTTACAATGCTTCCCTATGCTTTACCAGACCTCTCTGTGCTTTACAATGCTTCCCTATGCTTTACCAGACCTCTCTGTGCTTTACAATGCTTCCCTATGCTTCACCAGACCTCTCTGTGCTTTACAATGCTTCCCTATGCTTTACCAGACCTCTCTGTGCTTTACAATGCTTCCCTATGCTTCACCAGACCTCTCTGTGTTTACAATGCTTCCCTATGCTTTACCATACCTCTCTGTGCTTTACAATGCTTCCCTATGCTTTACCAGACCTCTCTGTGCTTTACAATGCTTCCCTATGCTTTACCAGACCTCTCTGTGCTTTACAATGCTTCCCTATGCTTTACCAGCCCTCTCTGTGCTTTACAATGCCTTCACTGTGCTGTGCTATACTGCGCTGTGCTATACTGTGCTTCCCTATGCTTTACCAGACCTCTCTGTGCTTTACAATGCTTCCCTATGCTTTACCAGACCTCTCTGTGCTTTACAATGCTTCCCTATGCTTCACCAGACCTCTCTGTGCTTTACAATGCTTCCCTATGCTTTACCAGACCTCTCTGTGCTTTACAATGCTTCCCTATGCTTTACCATCCCTCTCTGTGCTTTACAATGCTTCCCTATGCTTTACCATACCTCTCTGTGCTTTACAATGCTTCCCTATGCTTTACCAGACCTCTCTGTGTTTACAATGCTTCCCTATGCTTTACCATACCTCTCTGTGCTTTACAATGCTTCCCTATGCTTTACCAGACCTCTCTGTGCTTTACAATGCTTCCCTATGCTTTACCAGACCTCTCTGTGCTTTACAATGCTTCCCTATGCTTTACCAGCCCTCTCTGTGCTTTACAATGCCTTCACTGTGCTGTGCTATACTGCGCTGTGCTATACTGTGCTGTGCTATACTGTGCTGTGCTATACTGTGTGACGCTTGTATAAGGGTGCCCCAGGGGAAAGAATCGGAAACTGCAAATGTGATCCTGTTGGTGGACGGACTGATCAAATCCACTGCTCTGTGCTTTACTCACAATGCATTCACTCCAGTGCTACGTTTACACCAGGTTTTTATTCCACAGCCTCACATGAATAACTCTGGTTATCCATTCGGAGCTCCCACAAGCCCCTTCGCTATGTGTCGCTAGTTCTGAATCCTTTGCAGTTTGCGTTTCCTTTTCCGAGCAAGCAGTGGAAACGCAGCACTGTGGTAAACGAACACACTCCAGTGCAAACCTGGAGCTAACATCATTTCAAATGCAGTCACAGCGCTGGCAAGCGAGCCTGCAGCTCTAGTGCAGTTCAAACTTGCAATGCCGGAGTCAATACTGTATCAAACTGCGTGCAGCTCCCTGCTCAAAGCACAGACATTGCAGCTTTCAGTCTGCCTCCCTCGGATTAGCGGACTGGAGCTCGGAAGAGTTTTTCTAGCGTGACTGTTCGGATCGGACCAAAACACAACCGACTCCAGGAACCGAGAAAGTCGATTGTATAAATATCTGAAATCTAGACCAGATATCAAAACAAATATGAGCCCTTCATTCCACACTATCAGGATTTAAAAACCCGGAAAAATTCTGTATAAGAAAAAACTATAATAATCATAATAATAATAATAATAATAATAATAATAATAATAATAATATTATTATTATTAATTGGTCTATAGTGTAGAATTTATTTTAAACTACTAACCATTATCTTGTTCAATCGACTTTAGAAGTTATAGTAAGCTTATTTATATATATATATATATATATATATATATATATATATATATATATATATATATATATATATATATATAATTAATGTACGAATTATTTTCCTAAAGCATCATGCATGTAAGCATGAGTGTTAGTGAGATATGCAGATCACGTTTCTCTTAGTCAAGAGCATGTTGCAAATCTGCCAGATCTAGTTACAATGAGAACGACTTTAAAACGCGCTCCGTTACAAGAGCCAACTTCATAAACTCACTCGACCCAAAACCAGGCAGACAACAGCCTACATGTAATGGAAGAAAAGCACAACGTATTCTGTATACCTCCTCCGGTCACTGTGTGTACAATTGTACCATTAAGTCCCCTATCTGTGTATCTATTTTATAATGCATAGATTTTTTTTTTTCAAAGTTTTTGGCAGGGCGACTTCTCGAAGTCCACAGAGTTCACACAAACTATTTTACAATTGCTGAAAATATAAATGAAAAATTCGTGAACAAAGTACACACACACACACACACACACACAAAATTATCATACTGTTTACCAAAAATAAAACCCTGTTTTTAAAAACGTGTCTTGCATGAACAAACTCACCCTTTAGTTTCACAGGGAGAGTCGCTCTCTTGTAGATTTCCTTCACAGTGTTCTCGCACCAGCGCTTCTCTCTCGTCTCTGCTGTTTACAGCTCTTCTGATTCCTCCGGTCCAGAGCCGATATTTAAACCTCTTCAGAGGAACCCATCCTTCAAACTGGGATTGGTGCGGGAGGCAGTCCCGGGGAGGGGAGGGGAGGAGAGGGGAGGAGAGATGCCGAGAAGCATAGGCTATCCGTGCCGATTTTAAGGTCCTGACGTCATCAGTTAACCCGGTAATTTATTTTATTGCACGTCATGATGTAAGCTGAGATCACTGACATATTTTACTCGAAGTCAATGTAATAACACTGATATATTTTATTCCTTCTACAGCGGGGCTGTAGAAGGAATTGCTTTGCTCCTCCCCCCCCCCACTTTAAGGTGTTCTTAATTACCTTCGTGTCAGGTGCAGTTCTGCATGAATAGGTATTGCGCAAGAGGCCTCCACTTCACGATGCAACGACTCGCTGCTCTTCCGGATTACTCGGATGGGACATTGAGAAATTAACGAGTTTGTTTGCTCAAGATATAAGCAATGAACCGGATTTTTATACGAGCTGTTTCAGAATTGACTTTTTTATCAGCTGCCTTTGTGACGTTTGCTTATTGAAACTGTTCCCGGTCCTTTCATTACAGAACCTCAATGAAAGTGAATGACAGAGAGACGCCACTTGCCTGTCTTGGTGCGCTCCTTGAAAAGGATCACAGAACGCATGCCACATGGTGGCCACGTGTGGTATTGCATGTCTTCCTTGATTTCCCAGCACCTTCCCGACGCACATGTGAAGTGACAGGAAATCCTATAGTTGCTTTCCATGTGACCTGTTCTCTACCCTATCTAGGGTATTCAATATTATTATTATTACTGTTATTATTGTTATTATTTAGTCATTTAGCAGGCGCTTTTATCCAAAGCGAGGGGGTGCACGGTGCATCACAACTGCTGCTGCAGAGTCACTTCCAATAGGACCTCGTTTGTTTGACGTCTCATCCAAAGGATGGAGCACAAGGAGGTTCAGTGGCTTGCTCAGGGTCACACACAGTGAGTCAGTGCCTGGGTCTGAACTGGGACCCTCCTGGTATCAAACCCCTTTCTTTAACCACTGGACCCCCAAGGCACCATGCCTTCCCTGGACACTAATGCTAGCACCATAAATTGAGCACGAGTTTGATAAATCCGGTTACTTCCTAACCCAACAGCTCTCACTGGTGTGCTTTTTATTCATCTACCCTTTCATCTGTGTCCTGGAGCTCTGTGAAAGGGGTCTTGATACCAGGAGGTTCAAATCCCAGCTCAGCCACTGACTCCCTGTGTGTGTGTGACCCTGAGCAAGCCACTGAACCTCCTTGTGCTCCGTCCTTCGGATGAGACGTCAAACAAACGAGCTCCTATTGGAAGTGACTCTGCAACAGCAGCAGCAGCAGTTGTTGATGAAGCAGAGTTCACCCCCCTAGTCTCTGCAAGTCACTTTGGAGAAAAGCATCTGCTAAATGACTAATTAATAATAATAATAATAATAATAATAATAATAATAATAATAATAATAATAATATTAACCCTGGCTGACTGACCAAGCAGAGTCAGGTCTGGCCAGTCAGGGCTGGTCCTCTAGAGGCTTGAGTCATTCCCATTGACCAGTAAGCAGGCCAGGGTTCTTTCCAGTAAGGAGTGAAATGTGGAGGTTCTGCTCCTGATGAGAAGCGCTCTGTGTTTGTATCAGGACCAGCGAGTGAGCCAGCCTATTTGTGTTGGCTGATTCGTGGAAGGAGAGAAGAAGGGGGGTGGGAATTGCGTTTCCGTGAAGTGAAAGAGGCATCTGTGCCCTGAAACATCACTGGGGGCTGACCCTGCTCCTGTCTTGAAAAGTTCACTAGAAAATACTCCCCAGTCTCATAGAGCTGGCTGAGAGTTATTGCAAAGGCAGGCAGGAAGGGTTGACTGGGAGTGAGGGCGGTGACGCTGTGCTGTCAATGAGACCCACTGTGACGTTTGCGCATCTAATCTCTAGATCTTGTTAATCACGCGTTAATCACAATGGAGGTGTAGGGCAGAGAGACATGACTGTGCTGTACAGTGACTGCTCCATTGCGTAGCAGTTTGACACTCTTGGGATCTTCAATGGAAGCTGTATTGTGTAGACCAGCCCCTCTCTCTCTCTCCACTGAACGATGTGGGATATGGAGGGAAGCAGAGTCATCTATGTCATTGCCAGCAATTCAGACAAATAAGTTTGCACATCAGGCACATCCTAGTCCCTTCCTTTTGGCCACATTTTAACAGCTATGTCACCTTCCGTAGTTCACATGAATACCAGTGTGTTTCAGTGGCTTTTTCTACGTCCTGCAGCTCTGAGGGCACAGCACTGCAGCTGTGGTCAAAGGTTTTGCATCCCCCTATAGAATGAACTAGTTTTGCTTCATAAAGTCGAATGCAACCTGCTGAATAATGTTATGTTAACATATTGAATTGCACACCGCTTTGTAGTTTTCCCATATATACTTAATGAAAAAACTGGCAAAAATTTGAAAATGTGATTCGAAATCTAACACAAAATACTACTGTACTACTATTATGGCTTCCTTCCGGTAGACTTTTTTTGTGATATCATTTTGTAGTTTCTTTGATTACATGATGGTAAATTATTATTATTTATTATTTGTACATATGTTTACACAGGCTAGAGTCACTGTATTGTGTATCCAGGTTCACACAGGCTAGAGTCAACAGCGCTTCACTGCAGCATCTGTCTCTGAGTCTCTATACAGAGCTTCATGGCAGTGTCTGTCTCTGAGTCTCTATACAGAGCTTCACTGCAGTGTCTGTCTCTGAGTCTCTATACAGAGCTTCATGGCAGTGTCTGTCTCTGAGTCTCTATACAGAGCTTCACTGCAGCGTCTGTCTCTGAGTCTCTATACAGCGCTTCACTGCAGTGTCTGTCTCTGAGTCTCTATACAGAGCTTCACTGCAGCGTCTGTCTCTGAGTCTCTATACAGTGCTTCACTGCAGTGTCTGTCTCTGAGTCTCTATACAACGCTTCACTGCAGTGTCTGTCTCTGAGTCTCTATACAGAGCTTCACTGCAGTGTCTGTCTCTGAGTCTCTATACAGAGCTTCACTGCAGCGTCTGTCTCTGAGTCTCTATACAGTGCTTCACTGCAGCGTCTGTCTCTGAGTCTCTATACAGAGCTTCACTGCAGCGTCTGTCTCTGAGTCTCTATACAGAGCTTCACTGCAGCGTCTGTCTCTGAGTCTCTATACAGAGCTTCACTGCAGTGTCTGTCTCTGAGTCTCTATACAGAGCTTCATGGCAGTGTCTGTCTCTTGAGTCTCTATACAGAGCTTCACTGCAGCGTCTGTCTCTGAGTCTCTATACAGAGCTTCACTGCAGCGTCTGTCTCTGAGTCTCTATACAGAGCTTCACTGCAGTGTCTGTCTCTTGAGTCTCTATACAGAGCTTCACTGCAGTGTCTGTCTCTTGAGTCTCTATACAGAGCTTCACGGCAGTGTCTGTCTCTGAGTCTCTATACAGAGCTTCACTGCAGTGTCTGTCTCTGAGTCTCTATACAGTGCTTCACTGCAGCGTCTGTCTCTGAGTCTCTATACAGTGCTTCACTGCAGTGTCTGTCTCTGAGTCTCTATACAGAGCTTCACTGCAGTGTCTGTCTCTGAGTCCCTATACAGAGCTTCACTGCAGCGTCTGTCTCTGAGTCTCTATACAGAGCTTCACTGCAGCGTCTGTCTCTGAGTCTCTATACAGAGCTTCACTGCAGCGTCTGTCTCTGAGTCTCTATACAGAGCTTCACTGCAGTGTCTGTCTCTTGAGTCTCTATACAGAGCTTCACTGCAGCGTCTGTCTCTGAGTCTCTATACAGAGCTTCACTGCAGTGTCTGTCTCTGAGTCTCTATACAGAGCTTCATGGCAGTGTCTGTCTCTTGAGTCTCTATACAGTGCTTCACTGCAGTGTCTGTCTCTGAGTCTCTATACAGAGCTTCACTGCAGTGTCTGTCTCTGAGTCTCTATACAGGCAAAAAGAAGTTTTTGTGTTCTGGGAATCAATGATCATTTCTTTCAGAAAACAAGAACTGTTATTCAGCTAAGAGCCGGGTGTCAGTCAACACGCTGAGCAGATTAATATGATATGTGGGATAGATATCCGGATGACTGCACGCCGATATCTATTTTCATAGATTATTAATTTGCTTTATTTACTGCATGCAGTTCCTCCCCCCCCCCCCCCCACCCAGCGGTCTACTGTTTGCACGATCTCTTTATTTCTGTGGTAACTATGAGTCTATCACAGCCACTATCACACTGTTTTCGAGAAAGCGATATAGATCATTGAGTCTATCACAGCCACTATCACACTGTTTACGAGAAAGCGATATAGATCATCGAGTCTATTTAAAACTATGAGATTGCTATTTGGAAAAAAAAAACCCTTTACTATTTAAAAGTAGA
This sequence comes from Acipenser ruthenus, assembly GCF_902713425.1. NCBI lineage: Eukaryota > Metazoa > Chordata > Actinopteri > Acipenseriformes > Acipenseridae > Acipenser > Acipenser ruthenus. Next base: position 9,981 of record NW_026708148.1, on the reverse strand, counting down.
GCTAGCATCTCTGAACCGCATCCTGTCGAAGCCTTTTTCTCACAGAATATTCGGTGACAGAAGTGGACAGGCTGCATCCTGCCTTGACGCTGCTGACACAGAGACCATGCTCTGCTTTTTACTTCTTCGGAATCAAGGAGGATTCTTTCTACTTCTTTCCCAAGGGATCTGCGCTCAAGACCAGCACTTCGGGGCTCCCGAGTGGCGCATCCAGTAAAGGCGCTCCGCACGGAGTGCAGGATGTGCCCTATAGCCTGGAGAGCGCAGCTTCGAATTATTATTATTTATTATTATTATTTATTTCTTAGCAGACACCCTTATCCAGGGCGACTTACAATCGTAAGCAAATACATTTCAAGTGTTACAATACAAGTAATACAATAAGAGCAAGAAATACAATAACTTTTGTTCAAGCAAAGTACAAGTGTGACAAACCACAATTCAATAATACAGCAGATAATAGTGATAGTTACATCAGGGTATGATTAAATAGTGATAGTTATATCAGGATATGATTAAATACAAAGTACTACAGGTTAAGCACTTAGCAGATTACAGTATTCTGAAGTACAGGATTAAATGCAGTAAAATAGGGGGCAGATAAGAGCAAAATAAAGCACATTTACATGAAGGGTGATACAAGTGTCCCAGGATACAAACAGAGGAGTTCTACAGGTGCTCTTTGAAGAGGTGAGTCTTAAGGAGGCGCCGGAATGTGGTCAGGGACTGGGCAGTCCTGACATCTTCCAGGCCATGTCACAATGGACCGTGACCGGGAGTTCCTAGGGGGCGGCACACAATTGGCTGAGTGCTGCCCGGGTCTGGAGGGCTTAGGTCAGCAGGGGAATCCACGGCTCACCGCGCATCAGTGACCCCTGTGGTCGATAGGGCGCCTGCGGTTCTGCAGTGGAGCCACCAGATCTGTCTTTTCCTCTGGCACTATAGGTCTGGTGGCATTACTGTGGATCTGCAGCGCGAAAAATGACGGCTTGGCAGGAGCACGTTTCGGAGGACGCGTGTTCCAGCCTCCGTTTCCCGAGTTGGCGGGGGGGTTGCGAGCGGTGAGCCGGGGATACAGACAATAATTGGGCACACTAAATTGGGGAGAAAACCAGGGTAAAAAATTGGCGACAACTAAATTTTAAGAAAAAAAAAAAAGACCAGTACTTCTCCTGGGATTCCCAGCATCACAGGTGTGTTTGGTTCACCCGGCTTCACCCTGCGTTGAAGTAAGATCTCTCCCTGTCCTTCTCTACAGTCTGCACAGGTTATCGGCTCAATCTGATTACAGCAAACAGCACAAGTAGCCCTCACTATTTCTCCTGTGGCCTGTGAATTTAGGTCAGGTATGCAGCCCCAAGGATTATGTATAAAGACTCCAAACAGAGCTCAAGGAGACCCCACTAGGATTTATACACCCAGTACAGTCACAACGAGGGGAAGAAGGGGGTGGTTCTTCTTTCCTTGCTAAGAAGCCTATAGCCTCGTCTCGGGACTTTATCTTCACAAGGTTTTAACCCAGGAAAGCTTCCCTGGGTATCCATCTCCTTTTGTTCACAACAGGTCACCACATCTGGATCACTGCTAGTCAGTTTTACTGCTTTGACCCAGTTACAGGTCCAGCTCACATCAGACACTTTGCAGACTCCTTTGTGATCCAGTGTATCAGTAGGTATAGTCAGTACAGGACAGAGACTGAAAGGGAGCATGAGTTCCTTCTTTATAAATCTGAGAACAGTTCCCAGGACTGAGCTCATCCGTGACACTCTGTCCAGCACGTTTATGAGACTCTGTAATATCAGGGTTGTCCTATAGAGTCTGTAATGTGCCAAAGCGACTTACAGAGACTAGGGGGGTGAACTCTGCTTCATCAACAACTGCTGCTGCTGCTGCTGCAGAGTCACTTCCAATAGGAGCTCGTTTGTTTTACGCCTCATCCGAAGGACGGAGCACAAGGAGGTTCAGTGACTTGCTCAGGGTCACACACAGTGAGTCAGTGGCTGGGATTTGAACCTCCTGGTGTCAAGACCCCTTTTCTTTAACCACTGGACCACCAAGCCTCTTTATTAAGACAGGAAAAGGAATGGTTAAGGGTGCTGTTTCATTTATCAATAACTGAACGGACACAGATGACGCTGCAGTCTTGTCTGATGGCGTTGGCTAATCAATGGTTTCAGTCTTGTGACTCTTACGATGTACAGCAGGAGATGGACTCACACTCGGAGTATTTCTCTGTAAATATTACCACAGCGTGACCAATTGTTTATTTTAGCCCGAACAGCAGCGCTTAGAAAAAAAAATTCCATTGTTGCAGCTTGGCCGTGGATAATGGTACGCTACTCGCACAGCACGCTCCAATAATTAAACACAGACTAAAGGGATCTTGGAAACTTTACAAAGAGACTGCCTGTAGACTCTGGACACAGTAAGAGGATAAACCAGCTCTTGAAAATATGACCATCCTTAAAATACAGGGAGTGACTCACAAGCCTATCACTCAGCATGGGCTTGAACATAATGAGGGGCTCCCCTGTCTGAAGGAATTATAATGCAGGGTGCCTTTGAGTTTGTGCTACACCAGTTTAATAGCTGAATTAATTCTTGATGCAGTCCTGATCTTTCCAGTACTCCTCGCTATACTGTTTAACTGAGATCTGCACTGTCCTGTCACGTTGCTATTTTATGATAATTATTATTGTGATTGTTATTATTATAATGAATTAGTCATTTTGCAGACACTTCTATCCTTACAGAGACTAGGGGGGTGAACTATGCATCATCAACAACTGCTGCTGCTGCTGCTGCAGAGTCACTTCCAATAGGGGCTCGTTTGTTTGACGTCTCATCCGTAGGACGGAGCACAAGGAGGTTCAGTGACTTGCTCAGGGTCACACACACACAGGGAGTCAGTGGCTGGGCTGGGATTTGAACCTCCTGGTATCGAGCCCCTTTCTTTAACCACTGGACCAGCAAGCCTCCTGAGGAACACAGTTTAATGAAATCCGCTCTCAACAGCTAGCGGCTGTCTTGAGCTCCTCAAGCGATAACGGAGAGTTAGCCGAACCATTACCGAGGCATTGACAGGTCAGGCCACTGTGAACAACAGCAGCGGATCCCAGAAATGAAGGGAGGTGGGTTCTGGTCAGTAGCTGGAGACACGCCAAGGCATTCAGTACAGAATAGCCAGCTGTGCCGCCAGCTCTCTTCAGTGGAATCACTTCTGTGGAAAGAAGTACAGCTGCGGCCAAAAAGCTTAGCATCACCTAGAATTTTAGGATTGAGACATTGTTTCAAAAATCAATAACTATATGAACATAACTGAGATCTTTTATCAAAGAAACTACAAAATGGTATCGCAAAAGTGTACTGGATGCCTTAAGAGTAGTACAGTAGTATTTCATGTTGGATTTCGAAATGTCACATTTTTCAATTTGTGTTGGTTTTTCATTACGTGGAAAACTCCAAAGAGCTGTGGAATTCAATATGTTAACATCACATTATTCAGCAGGTTTCACTCGACTTTATGAAGCGCAATGATTTAATTCTATAGGGTGATGCTACATTTTTGCCCGTAGCTGTAAAATGTTCAATTGATGGCAGTATTTAGACCTGACAGTGTTTCGATTAATTAAAAAACAAAGACTTGAATAGACAGTGTATCAGCACGTTTCCTGACCACATTTGCTTGGTGAGTAATTGGGCTAATTAAGCTCTGAACACGCTGTCAGATTTATTTCTCTTTCAACACCTCCTGGGCGTGTTTCTGTCTCCCTGCACTGCCCATAGACTCAGGGAGTATGTCCCGTGGAGAGGTGATGATGTCACAAAGCCCTCTCTCTTGGGTTGCCATGGCGCTGGCTGGATGATCCAGTTGGAATTGATATCCTTAGTGACTCAGCAGGACACCGGAACAATAGGGAGGCCTCTTTATTTTGTTTTGGTTGCTATTTCATAATTTTTAATGAAATTCCAGAACCTTTATTGCTATGACATCATCCGAACCCCATGACTCAAGGGCCCGGCATGCAATGACAGGTGACTTCTGTACAGCTATCCTTTCAAAACAGCATTCCTCTGTACAACAGTCAATTGCATTGGATATTAAAGGACAGAGATTGCAACAGATATACCCACTGCACTGTAACTGAATTATAACTACTGTACGTAACTCCTGCTAGCTGTGCAACAAAAACACGCTTGTAATGTTTCAAAAACAGCATCGTTTATACAACGCCCCAATTCATCACACTGTACCTCCATCATATACTTGGTCTGTTTAGAGGAATCAGATACGTCTGCTATTCCTGAAACATTTCTAGAGGGGGGCAGCAGTGGGGAGTAGTGGTTAGGGCTCTGGACTCTTGACCGGAGGGTTGTGGGTTCAATCCCCAGTGGGGGACACTGCTGTTGTACCCTTGAGCAAGGTACTTTACCTAGATTGCTCCAGTAAAAACCCAACTGTATAAATGGGTAATTGTATGTGAAAATAATGTGATATCTGTATAATGTGAAATAATGTATAATGTGATATCTCGTAACAATTGTAAGTCGCCCTGGATAAGGGCGTCTGCTAAGAAATAAATAATAATAATAGAGGGTTTTTTTTAGGGAGGGGGTGTCTGTGGCCCTTATTCTTTTGCTCGGACCGGCTCTCTAAACGTAGAGAACATTTCAAAATCCTCTTTTGCTTTAAATACAGAACACGGCACTCAAGTCTGTTCCGAGGATCCTTGCAACATGCTGAGTTATTTCAAACGTTTTGATTTGGTTGTGATTTTTCTCATGAAGTCGCTGCAGGATCCTGCCTGATAGATGGTTCTCTGGGCATTTTCAGGAGCCACAATTGCTAAGAGTGAAGGGTATTAAATACTTGGTTTAAAAATAGCCTGTGCAGGGGGCGGGGGGGGGGGGGGGGGGGGGGAGGAGGGGGGCGGGGGGGTGCTAGTAGTTCAAACAGACACCTTGCCATAATTCCTTATCATGTTTCCGGTGAATCAGCGTCTTGTGTTTTTTTTTTAATTCTTGCACAAGAAATTCCTTAAGAAATTCTTTTGTGTTTACAGGTGCTTCACACCCTCCTGCAGCTCCCTGTGATACGCGTCACCGTGGAGGCAGCGAGCAGAGAGCCGTAAAGCTGAGAACGAACACAGCTTGACAACGGGGCCTCAATTGGTCCGCTGCATCGCTACACTTCATCAGGCTCTGGGTTGAACTCAGAGGCTAAATAATTCCTAAGACTTTTATTATTTTAATGGGTGACCACTTCTGTTGCTTATTTTAACCTCCTGCCCTTGTGCCAGCGCTTTGTTTATCCTGACAGGAGGGTGCGGCTCCTCAAACTGTTCCATTTCGGCAAGTTTGTTATTTTTGACTTTTCCTCGGTTTTATTTTGAGTCGTTCTCGTTAGCTGCTGGTGTTCTGTGGGAGAAAAAAAGCACAAATTTTACAATTGTTTAAAGGCGTAGTGTCCTGGTTTCAAACGTTAGGAATGTTCGGTCACCAGCGCAGCCAAAAGTGTGGCACTCCAGTCTAGAAAAGTTATGTCAACACTATAAAAAAAAACAACTCTGGTTGTATCCAGTAAAACACCTCAGAGAGTAAACTAAAACCACAGCCTCACCCGTCCCCACGTGTTGCTACAACTGTTTGAGTCATTTTTTTCTTTTCACTGTTAACATCCTGACAACTTTTTACGCTTCTAACTTTAAAAAGTCTGTTTCAGAGCTCTTTTCAGAATGTCCGCTCTGGTGCACTGATAGCGTCAGGATTATTGCCCACGTTGTCACACAGATAACACAGCGTCAGAGCCCTTGTTATTTATATATTTGTATTGCTCTTCCTGCAGTGATTTTGAGCAGTGGTGTGCAAAGTGGGCGGCGCGATGAATCAGTAAGGGAGGCGCGACTATGACTAAAGGACAGAACATTTTAAATAAATACATAAATTGACAGCTAATTAGTCCAAGCGCTTACCTTTCAAATGAGCGGTTGACGAGCACTCTAGGACTTGCAGAACCGGAGATGTGTTTGAAGTGGCGTGTGTCAGTGAAATTGCAGTGAACAGAGCCAAAATGGCGACATGTGTTAAAAATAAATAAATAAATAAATAAATAAAAAGTAATGTTTTAACAGGTGTTTTTTTTCTCGGATTTCATGTAAATCGCGTATTTTTCCATAGATTTAAGAAAAAAAAAGTCCAGATTTAGCTGAATTATTATTATTATTATTTATTTCTTAGCAGACGCCCTTATCCAGGGCGACTTACAATTGTTACAACATATCACATTATACATTATTTCACATTTTTTACAGATATCACATTATTTTTACATACAATTCCCCATTTATACAGTTGGGTTATTACTGGAGCAATCTATAATACATAAAAAAATACATAAATGTTAACAAACACATACTTAAAAGTGGGAGTGCCGCCCTGGTGCGTGAGGATCCATAGAAATCCATTATATCAAAAAATTAAACGCGTCTGCACTCGACCAACAGCAGTCAACTACTGAGTGACGTCACCAGAAATGAAAACCGCCAAAAACAACAACAGCAAAAAAACTTCGAAGAATGGAGGAAATATTAATTATTAAAGTATAGATATTTCCTGTATTATACCCCCCCGTGCCAGCTACAAGGATACAGAACACAGAGTCTCTTGGGACATTCCACTTGAGTTATTTATAGGTCTGTAATTACTTTGGGAAATGGAATGGGGTTTGTCCCGTCATTTGTCAACAACGTCAAACTGCACTGCAGTCCTATGAAATGAGAAGTCAAAAGTGTTTAAAACTGAAAAATTTATATCATGTCATTATTGATATATATAAAAAAAACAACAACAAAAAAATAGGCACTATTCTGAATTATCAACAGCCCTGTCTGATTCGTATACTGTGAATTATCAACAGCCCTGTCTGATTCGTATACTGTGAATTATCGACATTATCAACATCCCTGTCTGATCCGTATACTGTGAATTATCAACAGCCCTGTCTGATTCGTATACTGTGAATTATCAACAGCCCTGTCTGATTCGTATACTGTGAATTATCAACAGCCCTGTCTGATTCGTATACTGTGAATTATCAGCAGCCCTGTCTGATTCGTATACTGTGAATTATCAACAGCCCTGTCTGATTCGTATACTGTGAATTATCAACAGCCCTGTCTGATTCGTATACTGTGAATTATCAACAGCCCTGTCTGATTCGTATACTGTGAATTATCAACAGCCCTGTCTGATTCGTATACTGTGAATTATCAACAGCCCTGTCTGATTCGTATACTGTGAATTATTAACAGCCCTGCCTGATTCGTATACTGTGAATTATCAACATCCCTGTCTGATCCGTATACTGTGAATTATCAACAGCCCTGCCTGATTCGTATACTGTGAATTATCAACAGCCCTGCCTGATTCGTATACTGTGAATTATCAACAGCCCTGTCTGATTCGTATACTGTGAATTATCAACAGCCCTGTCTGATTCGTATACTGTGAATTATCAACAGCCCTGTCTGATTCGTATACGGTGTGTTGATTTGTTGTTTCTGTAAGTTAACGTAGACTCTGGTCATTTTTTTGGCACAGAGAAGATGATGTACGCGAGTCAGTAACCGTACAGCAGTTATGAAACTGTATAATTAAACACACACACGCACACACGCACACACACACACGCACACACACACATAAAAACATACGTTTTCTTTTTTACTAGAAGTGTACGAGATGCAGCGAGTAACCTGTATGTTATAGCATTGCAAAATGTCTTATGCATTGACTTAGAGCAGGGGTTTCCAGGCGCGGGTACGCGTACCGCTGGTGGTACTTGTAAGGTCGTAGGCGGTAGGCATGTTTTCGGTGTTTGAAATGGATGCATTTCTTACTTGTAAAACAAAAACGAATGAAGAACGCACAGCAAGTGCAAAGCGACAGAAAGTTATACCGAGTCTGTTTGGATAATGTTTGTGCGTGCTTATCATTGTTACTTATCATAGTTTAATCTTGAGGTTAATATTTTTAGTGCTGTAATCATTTTAAACGGCACACATAAGTGCTGAGGTGGGAAATAAATGATAAGTGATAAACATTTACAGTGCACTATCATTTCTAATGACTTTTCCAAACAGAAAGCAAATCCGAGTGTTTCCAAAGAGATTCTTAAATCCTGTCTTTTAATTCTGTGCATCCAGAGACACGTCATTCACTTTGAAGAACGAAGCCCTGTCTTAGTTAAAGCAGCAGTTTGTCAGTCCCAGACTGTTGTGAAAACGTATATATTAAGTAAACAAGACAAAAAATGTGTTATTCAGATTATTCTATCTTTTATCCTTATCCAGGGCGACTTACACTTATTACAAGATATCACATTATTTTTACATACAATTCCCCATTTATAGAGTTGGGTTTTTACTGGAGCAATCTAGGTAAAGTACCTTGCTCAAGGGTACAGCAGCAGTGTCCCCCCCACCTGGGATTGAACCCACGACCCTCCGGTCAAGAGTCCAGAGCCCTAACCACTACTCCACACTGCAGGCGGAACTCATTTGCATACAAACTCCAGATTTAGCTGGCCAGTTAAATATTTAGCTAAATGTTAAATCTTGTAACTAGATTTATAAATTATATTTGAATGTACACATTAAACAACAACAAAAAAAAAGTATTTATTTCCACGGCATTCATAAATCTGGAGAAATAAATAAAAGATTTACGTTAAATCTGGAAAAAAAATACATTTATTTTTACACCACACCCCATAGAAAACCTCTGACTCAGGAGATCGATCTACCTCGTATCATTGATTATTATGCATTGCATAATTGCATTTCACAATTAATTAATATGACTGTTGATTGTTTCATATGATGTGCTTTGTTTTGCTTTCTTTATTAAATGAAAAATATCACCATATGAGGTCAGATCTTCTGCTGCGTAATCAGTGGCTGTGAACCTGCGGTCCAGTGATATTACTGACTGTTTGCACACACAGTGTATATACAGATAAAAAGCACACCCACGCGCGCACACTCAAGTACAAATACGCATAAACACATACTGCGATTATCGAGCTATGTTTACGGTACTAAAGATGATTAAAGGCAAGGTTTTATTTTATGAGACTATCTACATTCCCTTTTTAGGAAGTCAGATGGAAATGTATGTTCTATGTTAGTACAGCACGTATCTCCTCCTCTTCTGTTGAAGTCACGCTTTCCATGTCTTGTCACGTCACTTTCCATGTCATGTGTTATTTGTATTGGGTCAGAGCAGCACTCGGGGGAGGGAGGGGGTTTCAGCGCTAAGTGCAATGTTATGAAGTACTTTTTATTTTTTTTTTACCCGGGAAAGGGAATTGACTCTTGGGTATAGACGCGCTGGTGTAGCACTGTGTACCGCGCGTCAAAATAGAAGCAACAAGTCAATTGGCGTGGGCTTGCATGTTAACTTCAGCTATACCGGTAGCCGGCAATATACATATACAGACGTGCTCAAATTTGTTGGTACCCCTCCACAAAAAACGAAGAATGCACAATTTTCTCCGAAATAACTTGAAACTGACAAAAGTAATTGGCATCCACCATTGTTTATTCCATATTTAATAGAAATCAGACTTTGCTTTTGATTTTTTATTCAACATAATATTGTAAATAATAAAACAAATGAAAATGGCATGGACAAAAATGATGGGACCGTTAACCTAATATTTTGTTGCACAACCTTTAGAGGCAATCACTGCAATCAAACGTTTTCTGTAGCTCTCAATGAGACTTCTGCACCTGTTAACAGGTAGTTTGGCCCACTCTTCCTGAGCAAACTGCTCCAGCTGTCTCAGGTTTGATGGGTGCCTTCTCCAGACTGCAAGTTTCAGCTCTTTCCATAGATGTTCGATAGGATTCAGATCAGGACTCATAGAAGGCCACTTCAGAATAGTCCAATGTTTTGTTCTTATCCATTCTTGGGTGCATT
>NW_026708147.1:125000-127500 GCF_902713425.1 Acipenser ruthenus | reverse complement strand
AAACCGGCACGAGAACCGCCCCTCTCAATGGACACGTGCGAGGCGCGCTCACATCCTGCCCAGAAATAGAACCTCAATCCCCGGGCTTCAGCGTACAACACCGTGAAGTCTCAAGCGTTCGGCCCGATCCTTGGACTCCCATCCGGAGAGAGCGATGGTGTGGCGACCAAACTCGGCTCCGCTCACCCCAGTCCACGGTAGGGTGGGTCGGGCAGGGTTCCTCAGATCAAGCACGGTAAGACTTGGGTCTATAATGCGCGCGCGTGCGTATGGATTTCGTGAAGGACCCTTTGCCCACAACAGAGAGAGACCATCCGGGAAGACAAGGAGGAATCCCGTCAACTCCTGCCCAGCCACAGACTCCAAAGGACGGCTCCAAACGGGTCCTTCACATGCATTCTGACACCTCGGGTCCTGACTTAGTCAAACCATTTTGATCAAAAAACCCTGTCGACGGAAATCTCCGCGGACCCCCCCGTTGTACCTTGACCGCGGGACCCTGAAGGGAGGGAGGTCCCGGGTCCTTGGGAACAGGAGTCGCCGCCGCCCCGCAGCCCCGTTTCGCCTCCGCCCTCGGCAGACTTCCACAAACGGCCCCGAGGTGGCCATGGTCATCTAATGTTAAAGATAGGGAACATGACCATGTTTTTTTGAAAACTTTGATTCTGACGGAGCCGAAAAAGTCCGGACTCTGGTCATATAATGTTAAAGATAGGGATTTCCCTCCGAAAATTCCCCTCAACATGACCATGGCTCCCAAATCACCCCGGAGAAGGTAGACATGACCAGAGACTGAAAGGGAACGCACGGAGGAGCCAAGGGCGCAAACCCCAGTTCTCGAGCCGGAAATGGGAGCCTCCAGGCCCGCATGAACGGGCGCCCGGGCACGGGAGGTCAACCCCCCCCCCCCTTCCCGCAACGTGACCAGAGCTTGGCCAGGTCCTTAAGGGGGCTTAGCCCGGTCCTGAGCCCGAGGAACGGGGCCTCCAGCCCGGCCTGAACCGGCGCCGGGCGCGGGAGGGGGCCACCGGGCAGACTTCCAAGGGAGGATGTCGCCAGGGGGTGAAGGGGGACCCTGACCGGGGTGCAGGGCCTCCCACACGGCTTAGATCGGTCGCTCGTGCCCTTAGAATGAACCTCCGTCCTGACTTAGAAATATTTTTTTGATCGAAAATGCCGTGCCCCTAGTAATATGCACCTACCTCCCCAGTGTATCTGCCATCTAGTTGCATTAAGGGAGGAAGCCACGAGTTCACAGGGACCTCCTGGAACTCTCGCTCCGTAACACATAGCAAATCTGTCCCTTCAGAAGAAGGTAACTTTTAATTGGAGCTCTGGTCATGTCAGCTACTTCTGCCCATGGTCATGTAGGCTAATTCTGCCTCTGGTCATGTCAGCTAATTCCGCCTATGGTCATATTAGCTAATTCCGCCTCTGGTCATGTCAGCTAACTCCGCCTATGGTCATGTCAGCTAACTGTGCCTATGGTCATGTCAGCTAACTGTGCCTATGGTCATGTCAGCTAACTCCGCCTATGGTCATGTCAGCTACTTCTGCCCATGGTCATGTCAGCTACTTCTGCCTATGGTCATGTCAGCTACTTCTGCCTATGGTCATGTCAGCTAACTGTGCCTATGGTCATGTCAGCTAACTGTGCCTATGGTCATGTCAGCTAACTCCGCCTATGGTCATGTCAGCTAACTGTGCCTATGGTCATGTCAGCTAACTGTGCCTATGGTCATGTCAGCTACTTCTGCCCATGGTCATGTCAGCTACTTCTGCCTATGGTCATGTCAGCTACTTCTGCCTATGGTCATGTCAGCTACTTCTGCCTATGGTCATGTCAGCTAACTGTGCCTATGGTCATGTCAGCTACTTCTGCCCATGGTCATGTCAGCTACTTCTGCCCATGGTCATGTCAGCTACTTCTGCCCATGGTCATGTCAGCTACTTCTGCCTATGGTCATGTCAGCTACTTCTGCCTATGGTCATGTCAGCTACTTCTGCCTATGGTCATGTCAGCTAACTGTGCCTATGGTCATGTCAGCTACTTCTGCCCATGGTCATGTCAGCTACTTCTGCCCATGGTCATGTCAGCTACTTCTGCCCATGGTCATGTCAGCTACTTCTGCCCATGGTCATGTCAGCTAATTCCGCCTCTGGTCATGTCAGCTAATTCCGCCTCTGGTCATGTCAGCTAATTCCGCCTCTGGTCATGTCAGCTAACTGTGCCTATGGTCATGTCAGCTAACTGTGCCTCTGGTCATGTAGGCTAATTCCGCCTATGGTCATGTCAGCTAATTCCGCCTCTGGTCATGTCAGCTAACTGTGCCTATGGTCATGTTACTGAATGGGGACCCAGGCTATGGCTCGCACTTGCCCCGGGCAGGGTTCCACGGCCCCGGGCTGGCTCCCACCACCCAGGCCTCTGCTCCCACTGCCCCGGCTTGGGTTCCACGGCCCCGGCTTGGGTTCCACAGCCCCGGGGACAGTTCCCGCC
>NW_026708147.1:112500-115000 GCF_902713425.1 Acipenser ruthenus | reverse complement strand
GCCAGACCACTCGATGGAAGGGCTCCCGGGCTTCTCGACCTCGCTCGGAAGGGTCGGCGTCCCCCCCTCTCTCTCTCCTCCCTGGGAAGGAAGGAAGGAAGGAAGGGAAACCCTCTCTCGACGGCGTCCGACCGTAGGGTTTCGGGAGGAACCGCCGTGCCTGAACACCGGCGCGACACCGGCCCGCAGGGGCCCTCCCTAGTCGGAACGTAAAAGCCAATCGTGTGGGAAAACCTCCGCCCCGGGAAGGAACGCAGGCAGGGGCGACTTAACCGCACGGGAAATCCTCCCCCAACACGGCTCCTGCCCGGGCACGAGGCCTCCGGAACCGGCCCGACAGCTCAACCGACCAGCATCGACATCGCCCGGGGGGAGGGGGACGGGACACGCGCGGATCGGGGGGAAGGAACTCAGGCAAGGCGACTTAACCGCAATGGAAATCATCCCGACCTGGCTCCTGGCTCCTAAACCGGCACGAGAACCGCCCCTCTCAATGGACACGTGCGAGGCGCGCTCACATCCTGCCCAGAAATAGAACCTCAATCCCCGGGCTTCAGCGTACAACACCGTGAAGTCTCAAGCGTTCGGCCCGATCCTTGGACTCCCATCCGGAGAGAGCGATGGTGTGGCGACCAAACTCGGCTCCGCTCACCCCAGTCCACGGTAGGGTGGGTCGGGCAGGGTTCCTCAGATCAAGCACGGTAAGACTTGGGTCTATAATGCGCGCGCGTGCGTATGGATTTCGTGAAGGACCCTTTGCCCACAACAGAGAGAGACCATCCGGGAAGACAAGGAGGAATCCCGTCAACTCCTGCCCAGCCACAGACTCCAAAGGACGGCTCCAAACGGGTCCTTCACATGCATTCTGACACCTCGGGTCCTGACTTAGTCAAACCATTTTGATCAAAAAACCCTGTCGACGGAAATCTCCGCGGACCCCCCCGTTGTACCTTGACCGCGGGACCCTGAAGGGAGGGAGGTCCCGGGTCCTTGGGAACAGGAGTCGCCGCCGCCCCGCAGCCCCGTTTCGCCTCCGCCCTCGGCAGACTTCCACAAACGGCCCCGAGGTGGCCATGGTCATCTAATGTTAAAGATAGGGAACATGACCATGTTTTTTTGAAAACTTTGATTCTGACGGAGCCGAAAAAGTCCGGACTCTGGTCATATAATGTTAAAGATAGGGATTTCCCTCCGAAAATTCCCCTCAACATGACCATGGCTCCCAAATCACCTCCGGAGAAGGTAGACATGACCAGAGACTGAAAGGGAACGCACGGAGGAGCCAAGGGCGCAAACCCCAGTTCTCGAGCCGGAAATGGGAGCCTCCAGGCCCGCATGAACGGGCGCCCGGGCACGGGAGGTCAACCCCCCCCCCCTTCCCGCAACGTGACCAGAGCTTGGCCAGGTCCTTAAGGGGGCTTAGCCCGGTCCTGAGCCCGAGGAACGGGGCCTCCAGCCCGGCCTGAACCGGCGCCGGGCGCGGGAGGGGGCCACCGGGCAGACTTCCAAGGGAGGATGTCGCCAGGGGGTGAAGGGGGACCCTGACCGGGGTGCAGGGCCTCCCACACGGCTTAGATCGGTCGCTCGTGCCCTTAGAATGAACCTCCGTCCTGACTTAGAAATATTTTTTTGATCGAAAATGCCGTGCCCCTAGTAATATGCACCTACCTCCCCAGTGTATCTGCCATCTAGTTGCATTAAGGGAGGAAGCCACGAGTTCACAGGGACCTCCTGGAACTCTCGCTCCGTAACACATAGCAAATCTGTCCCTTCAGAAGAAGGTAACTTTTAATTGGAGCTCTGGTCATGTCAGCTACTTCTGCCCATGGTCATGTAGGCTAATTCTGCCTCTGGTCATGTCAGCTAATTCCGCCTATGGTCATATTAGCTAATTCCGCCTCTGGTCATGTCAGCTAACTCCGCCTATGGTCATGTCAGCTAACTGTGCCTATGGTCATGTCAGCTAACTGTGCCTATGGTCATGTCAGCTAACTCCGCCTATGGTCATGTCAGCTACTTCTGCCCATGGTCATGTCAGCTACTTCTGCCTATGGTCATGTCAGCTACTTCTGCCTATGGTCATGTCAGCTAACTGTGCCTATGGTCATGTCAGCTACTTCTGCCCATGGTCATGTCAGCTACTTCTGCCCATGGTCATGTCAGCTACTTCTGCCCATGGTCATGTCAGCTACTTCTGCCCATGGTCATGTCAGCTAATTCCGCCTCTGGTCATGTCAGCTAATTCCGCCTCTGGTCATGTCAGCTAATTCCGCCTCTGGTCATGTCAGCTAACTGTGCCTATGGTCATGTCAGCTAACTGTGCCTCTGGTCATGTAGGCTAATTCCGCCTATGGTCATGTCAGCTAATTCCGCCTCTGGTCATGTCAGCTAACTGTGCCTATGGTCATGTTACTGAATGGGGACCCAGGCTATGGCTCGCACTTGCCCCGGGCAGGGTTCCACGGCCCCGGGCTGGCTCCCACCACCCAGGCCTCTGCTC
>NW_026708147.1:100000-102500 GCF_902713425.1 Acipenser ruthenus | reverse complement strand
ATTTCAGCTCCGGGGAAAAGACGCACGCGGCGGGGGGCTAAACCCGCCGGTCCTCCCCAGGCTCGAGCCAGACCACTCGATGGAAGGGCTCCCGGGCTTCTCGACCTCGCTCGGAAGGGTCGGCGTCCCCCCCTCTCTCTCTCCTCCCTGGGAAGGAAGGAAGGAAGGAAGGGAAACCCTCTCTCGACGGCGTCCGACCGTAGGGTTTCGGGAGGAACCGCCGTGCCTGAACACCGGCGCGACACCGGCCCGCAGGGGCCCTCCCTAGTCGGAACGTAAAAGCCAATCGTGTGGGAAAACCTCCGCCCCGGGAAGGAACGCAGGCAGGGGCGACTTAACCGCACGGGAAATCCTCCCCCAACACGGCTCCTGCCCGGGCACGAGGCCTCCGGAACCGGCCCGACAGCTCAACCGACCAGCATCGACATCGCCCGGGGGGAGGGGGACGGGACACGCGCGGATCGGGGGGAAGGAACTCAGGCAAGGCGACTTAACCGCAATGGAAATCATCCCGACCTGGCTCCTGGCTCCTAAACCGGCACGAGAACCGCCCCTCTCAATGGACACGTGCGAGGCGCGCTCA
The DNA here is from genome assembly GCF_902713425.1 of Acipenser ruthenus. Classification (NCBI taxonomy): domain Eukaryota; kingdom Metazoa; phylum Chordata; class Actinopteri; order Acipenseriformes; family Acipenseridae; genus Acipenser; species Acipenser ruthenus. Next base: position 101,917 of record NW_026708147.1, on the reverse strand, counting down.
CATCCTGCCCAGAAATAGAACCTCAATCCCCGGGCTTCAGCGTACAACACCGTGAAGTCTCAAGCGTTCGGCCCGATCCTTGGACTCCCATCCGGAGAGAGCGATGGTGTGGCGACCAAACTCGGCTCCGCTCACCCCAGTCCACGGTAGGGTGGGTCGGGCAGGGTTCCTCAGATCAAGCACGGTAAGACTTGGGTCTATAATGCGCGCGCGTGCGTATGGATTTCGTGAAGGACCCTTTGCCCACAACAGAGAGAGACCATCCGGGAAGACAAGGAGGAATCCCGTCAACTCCTGCCCAGCCACAGACTCCAAAGGACGGCTCCAAACGGGTCCTTCACATGCATTCTGACACCTCGGGTCCTGACTTAGTCAAACCATTTTGATCAAAAAACCCTGTCGACGGAAATCTCCGCGGACCCCCCCGTTGTACCTTGACCGCGGGACCCTGAAGGGAGGGAGGTCCCGGGTCCTTGGGAACAGGAGTCGCCGCCGCCCCGCAGCCCCGTTTCGCCTCCGCCCTCGGCAGACTTCCACAAACGGCCCCGAGGTGGCCATGGTCATCTAATGTTAAAGATAGGGAACATGACCATGTTTTTTTGAAAACTTTGATTCTGACGGAGCCGAAAAAGTCCGGACTCTGGTCATATAATGTTAAAGATAGGGATTTCCCTCCGAAAATTCCCCTCAACATGACCATGGCTCCCAAATCACCTCCGGAGAAGGTAGACATGACCAGAGACTGAAAGGGAACGCACGGAGGAGCCAAGGGCGCAAACCCCAGTTCTCGAGCCGGAAATGGGAGCCTCCAGGCCCGCATGAACGGGCGCCCGGGCACGGGAGGTCAACCCCCCCCCCCCTTCCCGCAACGTGACCAGAGCTTGGCCAGGTCCTTAAGGGGGCTTAGCCCGGTCCTGAGCCCGAGGAACGGGGCCTCCAGCCCGGCCTGAACCGGCGCCGGGCGCGGGAGGGGGCCACCGGGCAGACTTCCAAGGGAGGATGTCGCCAGGGGGTGAAGGGGGACCCTGACCGGGGTGCAGGGCCTCCCACACGGCTTAGATCGGTCGCTCGTGCCCTTAGAATGAACCTCCGTCCTGACTTAGAAATATTTTTTTGATCGAAAATGCCGTGCCCCTAGTAATATGCACCTACCTCCCCAGTGTATCTGCCATCTAGTTGCATTAAGGGAGGAAGCCACGAGTTCACAGGGACCTCCTGGAACTCTCGCTCCGTAACACATAGCAAATCTGTCCCTTCAGAAGAAGGTAACTTTTAATTGGAGCTCTGGTCATGTCAGCTACTTCTGCCCATGGTCATGTAGGCTAATTCTGCCTCTGGTCATGTCAGCTAATTCCGCCTATGGTCATATTAGCTAATTCCGCCTCTGGTCATGTCAGCTAACTCCGCCTATGGTCATGTCAGCTAACTGTGCCTATGGTCATGTCAGCTAACTGTGCCTATGGTCATGTCAGCTAACTCCGCCTATGGTCATGTCAGCTACTTCTGCCCATGGTCATGTCAGCTACTTCTGCCTATGGTCATGTCAGCTACTTCTGCCTATGGTCATGTCAGCTAACTGTGCCTATGGTCATGTCAGCTACTTCTGCCCATGGTCATGTCAGCTACTTCTGCCCATGGTCATGTCAGCTACTTCTGCCCATGGTCATGTCAGCTACTTCTGCCCATGGTCATGTCAGCTAATTCCGCCTCTGGTCATGTCAGCTAATTCCGCCTCTGGTCATGTCAGCTAATTCCGCCTCTGGTCATGTCAGCTAACTGTGCCTATGGTCATGTCAGCTAACTGTGCCTCTGGTCATGTAGGCTAATTCCGCCTATGGTCATGTCAGCTAATTCCGCCTCTGGTCATGTCAGCTAACTGTGCCTATGGTCATGTTACTGAATGGGGACCCAGGCTAT
>NW_026708147.1:50000-52500 GCF_902713425.1 Acipenser ruthenus | reverse complement strand
CGGTACGGGGGACCGCAGGTCAGCCAGAGGAATGCATTTCAGCTCCGGGGAAAAGACGCACGCGGCGGGGGGCTAAACCCGCCGGTCCTCCCCAGGCTCGAGCCAGACCACTCGATGGAAGGGCTCCCGGGCTTCTCGACCTCGCTCGGAAGGGTCGGCGTCCCCCCCTCTCTCTCTCCTCCCTGGGAAGGAAGGAAGGAAGGAAGGGAAACCCTCTCTCGACGGCGTCCGACCGTAGGGTTTCGGGAGGAACCGCCGTGCCTGAACACCGGCGCGACACCGGCCCGCAGGGGCCCTCCCTAGTCGGAACGTAAAAGCCAATCGTGTGGGAAAACCTCCGCCCCGGGAAGGAACGCAGGCAGGGGCGACTTAACCGCACGGGAAATCCTCCCCCAACACGGCTCCTGCCCGGGCACGAGGCCTCCGGAACCGGCCCGACAGCTCAACCGACCAGCATCGACATCGCCCGGGGGGAGGGGGACGGGACACGCGCGGATCGGGGGGAAGGAACTCAGGCAAGGCGACTTAACCGCAATGGAAATCATCCCGACCTGGCTCCTGGCTCCTAAACCGGCACGAGAACCGCCCCTCTCAATGGACACGTGCGAGGCGCGCTCACATCCTGCCCAGAAATAGAACCTCAATCCCCGGGCTTCAGCGTACAACACCGTGAAGTCTCAAGCGTTCGGCCCGATCCTTGGACTCCCATCCGGAGAGAGCGATGGTGTGGCGACCAAACTCGGCTCCGCTCACCCCAGTCCACGGTAGGGTGGGTCGGGCAGGGTTCCTCAGATCAAGCACGGTAAGACTTGGGTCTATAATGCGCGCGCGTGCGTATGGATTTCGTGAAGGACCCTTTGCCCACAACAGAGAGAGACCATCCGGGAAGACAAGGAGGAATCCCGTCAACTCCTGCCCAGCCACAGACTCCAAAGGACGGCTCCAAACGGGTCCTTCACATGCATTCTGACACCTCGGGTCCTGACTTAGTCAAACCATTTTGATCAAAAAACCCTGTCGACGGAAATCTCCGCGGACCCCCCCGTTGTACCTTGACCGCGGGACCCTGAAGGGAGGGAGGTCCCGGGTCCTTGGGAACAGGAGTCGCCGCCGCCCCGCAGCCCCGTTTCGCCTCCGCCCTCGGCAGACTTCCACAAACGGCCCCGAGGTGGCCATGGTCATCTAATGTTAAAGATAGGGAACATGACCATGTTTTTTTGAAAACTTTGATTCTGACGGAGCCGAAAAAGTCCGGACTCTGGTCATATAATGTTAAAGATAGGGATTTCCCTCCGAAAATTCCCCTCAACATGACCATGGCTCCCAAATCACCTCCGGAGAAGGTAGACATGACCAGAGACTGAAAGGGAACGCACGGAGGAGCCAAGGGCGCAAACCCCAGTTCTCGAGCCGGAAATGGGAGCCTCCAGGCCCGCATGAACGGGCGCCCGGGCACGGGAGGTCAACCCCCCCCCCCTTCCCGCAACGTGACCAGAGCTTGGCCAGGTCCTTAAGGGGGCTTAGCCCGGTCCTGAGCCCGAGGAACGGGGCCTCCAGCCCGGCCTGAACCGGCGCCGGGCGCGGGAGGGGGCCACCGGGCAGACTTCCAAGGGAGGATGTCGCCAGGGGGTGAAGGGGGACCCTGACCGGGGTGCAGGGCCTCCCACACGGCTTAGATCGGTCGCTCGTGCCCTTAGAATGAACCTCCGTCCTGACTTAGAAATATTTTTTTGATCGAAAATGCCGTGCCCCTAGTAATATGCACCTACCTCCCCAGTGTATCTGCCATCTAGTTGCATTAAGGGAGGAAGCCACGAGTTCACAGGGACCTCCTGGAACTCTCGCTCCGTAACACATAGCAAATCTGTCCCTTCAGAAGAAGGTAACTTTTAATTGGAGCTCTGGTCATGTCAGCTACTTCTGCCCATGGTCATGTAGGCTAATTCTGCCTCTGGTCATGTCAGCTAATTCCGCCTATGGTCATATTAGCTAATTCCGCCTCTGGTCATGTCAGCTAACTCCGCCTATGGTCATGTCAGCTAACTGTGCCTATGGTCATGTCAGCTAACTGTGCCTATGGTCATGTCAGCTAACTCCGCCTATGGTCATGTCAGCTACTTCTGCCCATGGTCATGTCAGCTACTTCTGCCTATGGTCATGTCAGCTACTTCTGCCTATGGTCATGTCAGCTAACTGTGCCTATGGTCATGTCAGCTAACTGTGCCTATGGTCATGTCAGCTAACTCCGCCTATGGTCATGTCAGCTAACTGTGCCTATGGTCATGTCAGCTAACTGTGCCTATGGTCATGTCAGCTACTTCTGCCCATGGTCATGTCAGCTACTTCTGCCTATGGTCATGTCAGCTACTTCTGCCTATGGTCATGTCAGCTACTTCTGCCTATGGTCATGTCAGCTAACTGTGCCTATGGTCATGTCAGCTACTTCTGCCCATGGTCATGTCAGCTACTTCTGCCCATGGTCATGTCAGCTACTTCTGCC
>NW_026708147.1:35000-37500 GCF_902713425.1 Acipenser ruthenus | reverse complement strand
CCACGAGTTCACAGGGACCTCCTGGAACTCTCGCTCCGTAACACATAGCAAATCTGTCCCTTCAGAAGAAGGTAACTTTTAATTGGAGCTCTGGTCATGTCAGCTACTTCTGCCCATGGTCATGTAGGCTAATTCTGCCTCTGGTCATGTCAGCTAATTCCGCCTATGGTCATATTAGCTAATTCCGCCTCTGGTCATGTCAGCTAACTCCGCCTATGGTCATGTCAGCTAACTGTGCCTATGGTCATGTCAGCTAACTGTGCCTATGGTCATGTCAGCTAACTCCGCCTATGGTCATGTCAGCTACTTCTGCCCATGGTCATGTCAGCTACTTCTGCCTATGGTCATGTCAGCTACTTCTGCCTATGGTCATGTCAGCTAACTGTGCCTATGGTCATGTCAGCTAACTGTGCCTATGGTCATGTCAGCTAACTCCGCCTATGGTCATGTCAGCTAACTGTGCCTATGGTCATGTCAGCTAACTGTGCCTATGGTCATGTCAGCTACTTCTGCCCATGGTCATGTCAGCTACTTCTGCCTATGGTCATGTCAGCTACTTCTGCCTATGGTCATGTCAGCTACTTCTGCCTATGGTCATGTCAGCTAACTGTGCCTATGGTCATGTCAGCTACTTCTGCCCATGGTCATGTCAGCTACTTCTGCCCATGGTCATGTCAGCTACTTCTGCCCATGGTCATGTCAGCTACTTCTGCCTATGGTCATGTCAGCTACTTCTGCCTATGGTCATGTCAGCTACTTCTGCCTATGGTCATGTCAGCTAACTGTGCCTATGGTCATGTCAGCTACTTCTGCCCATGGTCATGTCAGCTACTTCTGCCCATGGTCATGTCAGCTACTTCTGCCCATGGTCATGTCAGCTACTTCTGCCCATGGTCATGTCAGCTAATTCCGCCTCTGGTCATGTCAGCTAATTCCGCCTCTGGTCATGTCAGCTAATTCCGCCTCTGGTCATGTCAGCTAACTGTGCCTATGGTCATGTCAGCTAACTGTGCCTCTGGTCATGTAGGCTAATTCCGCCTATGGTCATGTCAGCTAATTCCGCCTCTGGTCATGTCAGCTAACTGTGCCTATGGTCATGTTACTGAATGGGGACCCAGGCTATGGCTCGCACTTGCCCCGGGCAGGGTTCCACGGCCCCGGGCTGGCTCCCACCACCCAGGCCTCTGCTCCCACTGCCCCGGCTTGGGTTCCACGGCCCCGGCTTGGGTTCCACAGCCCCGGGGACAGTTCCCGCCTCCCACCACCCAGGCCTCTGCTCCCACTGCCCCAGCTTGGGTTCCACGGCCCCGGGCTGGCTCCCACCACCCAGGCCTCTGCTCCCACTGCCCCGGCTTGGGTTCCACCGCCCCGGGCAGGGTTCCACGGCCCCGGGGACAGCCCCCGCCTCCCACCACCCCGGCTTGGGTTCCACGGCCCCGGGGACAGCTCCAGCCTTTGCCCCGGCTTGGGTTCCACGGCCCCGGGCTGGCTCCCACCACCCAGGCCTCTGCTCCCACTGCCCCGGCTTGGGTTCCACGGCCCCGGGGACAGCTCCAGCCTTTGCCCCGGCTTGGGTTCCACGGCCCCGGGCTGGCTCCCACCACCCAGGCCTCTGCTCCCACTGCCCCGGCTTGGGTTCCACGGCCCCGGGGACAGCTCCAGCCTTTGCCCCGGCTTGGGTTCCACGGCCCCGGGCTGGGTCCCACCACCCAGGCCTCTGCTCCCACTGCCCCGGCTTGGGTTCCACGGCCCCGGGGACAGCTCCCGTCTCACACCACCCAGGCCTCTGCTCCCACTGCCCCGGCTTGGGTTCCACGGCCCCGGCTTGGGTTCCACTGCCCCGGGGACAGTTCCCGCCTCCCACCACCCATGCCTCTGCTCCCACTGCCCCAGCTTGGGTTCCACGGCCCCGGGCTGGCTCCCACCACCCAGGCCTCTGCTCCCACTGCCCCGGCTTGGGTTCCACGGCCCCGGCTTGGGTTCCACAGCCCCGGGGACAGCTCCAGCCTCCCTGGGCTGGCTCCCACTTGCCCGGGCAGGGTTCCACGGCCCCGGGCTGGCTCCCACCACCCAGGCCTCTGCTCCCACTGCCCCGGCTTGGGTTCCACAGCCCCGGGGACAGCTCCAGCCTCCCTGGGCTGGCTCCCACTTGCCCGGGCAGGGTTCCACGGCCCCGGGGACAGCTCCCGCCGCCCAGGCCTCTGCTCCCGCCTCCCACCACCCAGGCCTCTGCTCCCACTTGCCCGGGCAGGGTTCCAGGACCACGGGGACAGCTCCAGCCTCCCCGGGCTGGCTCCCACTTGCCCGGGCAGGGTTCCAGGACCCCGGGGACAGCTCCAGCCTCCCCGGGCTGGCTCCCACTTGCCCGGGCAGGGTTCCAGGACCCCGGGGACAGCTCCAGCCTCCCCGGGCTGGCTCCCACTGCCCCGGCTTGGGTTCCACGGCCCCGGGCTGGCTCCCACCACCCAGGCCTCTGCTCCCACTGCCCCGGCTTGGGTTC
>NW_026708147.1:22500-25000 GCF_902713425.1 Acipenser ruthenus | reverse complement strand
GTAGACATGACCAGAGACTGAAAGGGAACGCACGGAGGAGCCAAGGGCGCAAACCCCAGTTCTCGAGCCGGAAATGGGAGCCTCCAGGCCCGCATGAACGGGCGCCCGGGCACGGGAGGTCAACACCCCCCCCCCTTCCCGCAACGTGACCAGAGCTTGGCCAGGTCCTTAAGGGGGCTTAGCCCGGTCCTGAGCCCGAGGAACGGGGCCTCCAGCCCGGCCTGAACCGGCGCCGGGCGCGGGAGGGGGCCACCGGGCAGACTTCCAAGGGAGGATGTCGCCAGGGGGTGAAGGGGGACCCTGACCGGGGTGCAGGGCCTCCCACACGGCTTAGATCGGTCGCTCGTGCCCTTAGAATGAACCTCCGTCCTGACTTAGAAATATTTTTTTGATCGAAAATGCCGTGCCCCTAGTAATATGCACCTACCTCCCCAGTGTATCTGCCATCTAGTTGCATTAAGGGAGGAAGCCACGAGTTCACAGGGACCTCCTGGAACTCTCGCTCCGTAACACATAGCAAATCTGTCCCTTCAGAAGAAGGTAACTTTTAATTGGAGCTCTGGTCATGTCAGCTACTTCTGCCCATGGTCATGTAGGCTAATTCTGCCTCTGGTCATGTCAGCTAATTCCGCCTATGGTCATATTAGCTAATTCCGCCTCTGGTCATGTCAGCTAACTCCGCCTATGGTCATGTCAGCTAACTGTGCCTATGGTCATGTCAGCTAACTGTGCCTATGGTCATGTCAGCTAACTCCGCCTATGGTCATGTCAGCTACTTCTGCCCATGGTCATGTCAGCTACTTCTGCCTATGGTCATGTCAGCTACTTCTGCCTATGGTCATGTCAGCTAACTGTGCCTATGGTCATGTCAGCTAACTGTGCCTATGGTCATGTCAGCTACTTCTGCCCATGGTCATGTCAGCTACTTCTGCCCATGGTCATGTCAGCTACTTCTGCCCATGGTCATGTCAGCTACTTCTGCCCATGGTCATGTCAGCTAATTCCGCCTCTGGTCATGTCAGCTAATTCCGCCTCTGGTCATGTCAGCTAATTCCGCCTATGGTCATGTCAGCTAACTGTGCCTATGGTCATGTCAGCTAACTGTGCCTCTGGTCATGTAGGCTAATTCCGCCTATGGTCATGTCAGCTAATTCCGCCTCTGGTCATGTCAGCTAACTGTGCCTATGGTCATGTTACTGAATGGGGACCCAGGCTATGGCTCGCACTTGCCCCGGGCAGGGTTCCACGGCCCCGGGCTGGCTCCCACCACCCAGGCCTCTGCTCCCACTGCCCCGGCTTGGGTTCCACGGCCCCGGCTTGGGTTCCACAGCCCCGGGGACAGTTCCCGCCTCCCACCACCCAGGCCTCTGCTCCCACTGCCCCAGCTTGGGTTCCACGGCCCCGGGCTGGCTCCCACCACCCAGGCCTCTGCTCCCACTGCCCCGGCTTGGGTTCCACCGCCCCGGGCAGGGTTCCACGGCCCCGGGGACAGCCCCCGCCTCCCACCACCCCGGCTTGGGTTCCACGGCCCCGGGGACAGCTCCAGCCTTTGCCCCGGCTTGGGTTCCACGGCCCCGGGCTGGCTCCCACCACCCAGGCCTCTGCTCCCACTGCCCCGGCTTGGGTTCCACGGCCCCGGGGACAGCTCCAGCCTTTGCCCCGGCTTGGGTTCCACGGCCCCGGGCTGGCTCCCACCACCCAGGCCTCTGCTCCCACTGCCCCGGCTTGGGTTCCACGGCCCCGGGGACAGCTCCAGCCTTTGCCCCGGCTTGGGTTCCACGGCCCCGGGCTGGGTCCCACCACCCAGGCCTCTGCTCCCACTGCCCCGGCTTGGGTTCCACGGCCCCGGGGACAGCTCCCGTCTCACACCACCCAGGCCTCTGCTCCCACTGCCCCGGCTTGGGTTCCACGGCCCCGGCTTGGGTTCCACTGCCCCGGGGACAGTTCCCGCCTCCCACCACCCATGCCTCTGCTCCCACTGCCCCAGCTTGGGTTCCACGGCCCCGGGCTGGCTCCCACCACCCAGGCCTCTGCTCCCACTGCCCCGGCTTGGGTTCCACGGCCCCGGCTTGGGTTCCACAGCCCCGGGGACAGCTCCAGCCTCCCTGGGCTGGCTCCCACTTGCCCGGGCAGGGTTCCACGGCCCCGGGCTGGCTCCCACCACCCAGGCCTCTGCTCCCACTGCCCCGGCTTGGGTTCCACAGCCCCGGGGACAGCTCCAGCCTCCCTGGGCTGGCTCCCACTTGCCCGGGCAGGGTTCCACGGCCCCGGGGACAGCTCCCGCCGCCCAGGCCTCTGCTCCCGCCTCCCACCACCCAGGCCTCTGCTCCCACTTGCCCGGGCAGGGTTCCAGGACCACGGGGACAGCTCCAGCCTCCCCGGGCTGGCTCCCACTTGCCCGGGCAGGGTTCCAGGACCCCGGGGACAGCTCCAGCCTCCCCGGGCTGGCTCCCACTTGCCCGGGCAGGGTTCCAGGACCCCGGGGACAGCTCCAGCCTCC
>NW_026708147.1:10000-12500 GCF_902713425.1 Acipenser ruthenus | reverse complement strand
CCGGACTCTGGTCATATAATGTTAAAGATAGGGATTTCCCTCCGAAAATTCCCCTCAACATGACCATGGCTCCCAAATCACCTCCGGAGAAGGTAGACATGACCAGAGACTGAAAGGGAACGCACGGAGGAGCCAAGGGCGCAAACCCCAGTTCTCGAGCCGGAAATGGGAGCCTCCAGGCCCGCATGAACGGGCGCCCGGGCACGGGAGGTCAACCCCCCCCCCCTTCCCGCAACGTGACCAGAGCTTGGCCAGGTCCTTAAGGGGGCTTAGCCCGGTCCTGAGCCCGAGGAACGGGGCCTCCAGCCCGGCCTGAACCGGCGCCGGGCGCGGGAGGGGGCCACCGGGCAGACTTCCAAGGGAGGATGTCGCCAGGGGGTGAAGGGGGACCCTGACCGGGGTGCAGGGCCTCCCACACGGCTTAGATCGGTCGCTCGTGCCCTTAGAATGAACCTCCGTCCTGACTTAGAAATATTTTTTTGATCGAAAATGCCGTGCCCCTAGTAATATGCACCTACCTCCCCAGTGTATCTGCCATCTAGTTGCATTAAGGGAGGAAGCCACGAGTTCACAGGGACCTCCTGGAACTCTCGCTCCGTAACACATAGCAAATCTGTCCCTTCAGAAGAAGGTAACTTTTAATTGGAGCTCTGGTCATGTCAGCTACTTCTGCCCATGGTCATGTAGGCTAATTCTGCCTCTGGTCATGTCAGCTAATTCCGCCTATGGTCATATTAGCTAATTCCGCCTCTGGTCATGTCAGCTAACTCCGCCTATGGTCATGTCAGCTAACTGTGCCTATGGTCATGTCAGCTAACTGTGCCTATGGTCATGTCAGCTAACTCCGCCTATGGTCATGTCAGCTACTTCTGCCCATGGTCATGTCAGCTACTTCTGCCTATGGTCATGTCAGCTACTTCTGCCTATGGTCATGTCAGCTAACTGTGCCTATGGTCATGTCAGCTACTTCTGCCCATGGTCATGTCAGCTACTTCTGCCCATGGTCATGTCAGCTACTTCTGCCCATGGTCATGTCAGCTACTTCTGCCCATGGTCATGTCAGCTAATTCCGCCTCTGGTCATGTCAGCTAATTCCGCCTCTGGTCATGTCAGCTAATTCCGCCTCTGGTCATGTCAGCTAACTGTGCCTATGGTCATGTCAGCTAACTGTGCCTCTGGTCATGTAGGCTAATTCCGCCTATGGTCATGTCAGCTAATTCCGCCTCTGGTCATGTCAGCTAACTGTGCCTATGGTCATGTTACTGAATGGGGACCCAGGCTATGGCTCGCACTTGCCCCGGGCAGGGTTCCACGGCCCCGGGCTGGCTCCCACCACCCAGGCCTCTGCTCCCACTGCCCCGGCTTGGGTTCCACGGCCCCGGCTTGGGTTCCACAGCCCCGGGGACAGTTCCCGCCTCCCACCACCCAGGCCTCTGCTCCCACTGCCCCAGCTTGGGTTCCACGGCCCCGGGCTGGCTCCCACCACCCAGGCCTCTGCTCCCACTGCCCCGGCTTGGGTTCCACCGCCCCGGGCAGGGTTCCACGGCCCCGGGGACAGCCCCCGCCTCCCACCACCCCGGCTTGGGTTCCACGGCCCCGGGGACAGCTCCAGCCTTTGCCCCGGCTTGGGTTCCACGGCCCCGGGCTGGCTCCCACCACCCAGGCCTCTGCTCCCACTGCCCCGGCTTGGGTTCCACGGCCCCGGGGACAGCTCCAGCCTTTGCCCCGGCTTGGGTTCCACGGCCCCGGGCTGGCTCCCACCACCCAGGCCTCTGCTCCCACTGCCCCGGCTTGGGTTCCACGGCCCCGGGGACAGCTCCAGCCTTTGCCCCGGCTTGGGTTCCACGGCCCCGGGCTGGGTCCCACCACCCAGGCCTCTGCTCCCACTGCCCCGGCTTGGGTTCCACGGCCCCGGGGACAGCTCCCGTCTCACACCACCCAGGCCTCTGCTCCCACTGCCCCGGCTTGGGTTCCACGGCCCCGGCTTGGGTTCCACTGCCCCGGGGACAGTTCCCGCCTCCCACCACCCATGCCTCTGCTCCCACTGCCCCAGCTTGGGTTCCACGGCCCCGGGCTGGCTCCCACCACCCAGGCCTCTGCTCCCACTGCCCCGGCTTGGGTTCCACGGCCCCGGCTTGGGTTCCACAGCCCCGGGGACAGCTCCAGCCTCCCTGGGCTGGCTCCCACTTGCCCGGGCAGGGTTCCACGGCCCCGGGCTGGCTCCCACCACCCAGGCCTCTGCTCCCACTGCCCCGGCTTGGGTTCCACAGCCCCGGGGACAGCTCCAGCCTCCCTGGGCTGGCTCCCACTTGCCCGGGCAGGGTTCCACGGCCCCGGGGACAGCTCCCGCCGCCCAGGCCTCTGCTCCCGCCTCCCACCACCCAGGCCTCTGCTCCCACTTGCCCGGGCAGGGTTCCAGGACCACGGGGACAGCTCCAGCCTCCCCGGGCTGGCTCCCACTTGCCCGGGCAGGGTTCCAGGACCCCGGGGACAGCTCCAG